>NW_026712435.1:22824784-23017061 GCF_030504385.1 Musca domestica
GAACGTAGATCCACCAGATGAATACAATTTGTTTCTAAAGGTGGAAATGCACAAAGCGCATGTTTGGCTGGCTTCTTCGTAGAGGAACAAAGGAGTTTTAGGTTGACTTAGTTCGAATTTGGCCCTATGTTCATTTCCAAAGAAGCCAGCCCGATAAGCGCTTTTTGAAAAATAGAAACAATTGTTTTTTTTTTCAAAATCAATGATTGGAAGAACTCTACATGGCTGGGTGCGCATTAAAGCTATTTATAAGCATGGAAATGAAAGATTGAATAGTTTATATCATGTTTTCGAAAGAAAACACAGGCATTTCATTCATTTTTAACTTTATTTATCTGATTTTAAAAACAAGTAAAATAGTATCAGTCGGTTTTGCCGACAGATGTATACCCCCAGCCTTGAGTTATAAACGTGACAGATTTGGACTATATCGGCTACTTTTTGTACTTTATATGAGATAGGTGCACATTTTCGGAAATATGCATCAGGTAACAGATATAGAGGACCGAAGTATTCCATTTTCATACTTCATCTAATACAGATAAAATATATTGGTATGTGTAAAATTTGAACGAAATTGAACATTCGTATCCAATTTTATGCGAAAATCATAAATTCCGACAAATTACAATTCATATCAGAATACTGGTTGAGAGAAATATTTAGATATAGCAAGTTGTTAAGAATCACCGACTTGTTTCGCAAGTTATGACAATTATAAGTTGGCAGATCTTGTGTTGATGAAAATATTGAGGAGCTCCATATTTGAATAGAATCGGATGTTAATTTTGCGTTTTATGAGCTTCGTGGATACTCAAACTTTTAATCCTTTGTGGGGGAGGTACAAGAAGGAGTGGACCGATATATCCCACCTTCACACCAGATCTTGAGTTAGTAGAAATAATGGGACGTGTGTAATATGAAGAGAACCGGATGTTTATTTCGGATTCTTTCCTCGTTTTGATTATTCAAAACTGTCATCCTTTGTGTAGGAGGTACCAAAACGAATGGTCCGATTTCTACCATCTTTATAAAAGATCTTGCGTTTATAAAAATATTGAGACGTGCTAATTCTGAATGGAATCGGATGTTAGTTTAGTGTTTTAAGAGCTTGATGGATATTCAAAATTTCGACCTTTTGTGGGGGAGGTACTTGATGGAGTGGACCGATGTTATCCATTTTTGCACCTGATCTTGAACTGACGTAATATCAGGATTTGCAAAGTTGGAACAAAATCGGATTATTGATTCTCTTTTTGTGCAGAAAATATATATTTTTTGAAAATCTCGATCATCTGTGTGGGAGGTACCAGAAGGAGTGGACCGATATATTCCATCTTAACACCAGACCTTGGGTTACATTAAATATTGGGTTGTGTAAAATTCGAAGACAATAGGATTCTTACATCAATTGTATGAGAGTTTTAATTATTAAAAATATTGACCCTTTGTGGGGGAGGTACCAGAAGGAGTGGACCGATCTTGTCCATTTTCACATTTGACCTAGTACTCACGCAAATATTAAGATTTGCAAAGTTTGAGCAAAATCGGATTATCGTTTCTCTTTCTGTGCAAAAAATATCTATTTTTTTCAAATTTCGACCATTTGTGGGGGAGGTACCAGAAGGAATGAACCGATATATTCCATCTTAACATCAGACCTTGGGTTATCATAATTATTGGCATGTGTGAAAGTTAAAGACAATCGGACTCTTATATCACATTTTATAAGAGATGTAATTATTCAAAATTTTGACCATTTGTGGGGGAGGTACTTGATGGAGTGGACCGATATTGTCCATTTTCACACTTGACCTAGCACTAACGCGAATAAGTTGGAGCAAAATTGGATTACCGTTTCTCTTTCTGTGCAAAAATTAAATTTTTTGAAAATTTCGAACTTTTGTGGGGGAGGTACCAGAAGGAGTGGACCGATATTGCCCATCTCCGAACTCGATCTAAGTTTGACAAAACAAGTTAAAAAGTATCAGTCGGTATTGCCGCCAGAGATATACCCTCAGCCTATGTTCGATTATCTAAATATATTTTGACTAGTGTTAAGGTTATGCCAAGTCTAAATGGAATCGGATGTTAGTTTGGCGATTTATGAGCTTCATGGGTACTCAAAATTTCAATATTTTGTGGGGGAGGTACTTGATGGAGTGGACCGATATTTCCATTTTCACACCTGTCCTAGCACTGACGCAAATATTAGGATTCGCAAAGTCGGAGCAAATTCGGATTAGCCTTTCTCTTTCTGTGCAAAAAATTGTTTTTTTTTTTTTTTTTTTTGAAAATTTCGACCTTTTGTGGTGGAGGTACCAGAAGGAGTGGGCCGATATTGTTTATCTTAACACAAGACCTTGGGTTAATATAAATATTGGGATGTGTGAAACTTGAAGACAGTCGGGCACTTACATAACATTTTATGAGAATTGTAATTATTCAAAATTTTGACCATTTGTGGGGGAGGTACTTGATGGAGTGGACCGATATTGTCCATTTCCACACCTGCCCTAGCACTGATGCAAATATTAGGATTTGCAAAGTTGGAGCAAATTTGGATTATCCTTTCTCTTTCTGTGCAAAGAATATATTTTTTGAACATTTTGACCTTTTGTGGGGGAGGTACCAGAAGGAGTGGACCGATATTGCCTATCTCCGAACTCGATCTAAGTTTGACAAAAATATTACGTTGTAGCCAATTTGGACCAAATCGGATACTCCCTTGGAGAGTTATCGTGCGCACCAGCCAGCCAGACAGACAGACAGACAGACAGACGGACGGACGGACGGACATCGCTAGATCGACTCCAAATGTTCTGAAACGGATTTGGTCCAAAGAGACCTAGGGTCTAAAACCGTTATTTCGACTAGGCACGTTTTGGCCGTATCAAATGATATATACCCTCTGTAGCCATATGGCTGAGGGTATAAATATTACGATGTACCAAGTTTGGACCAAATCGGATACTCCCTTCGAGAGTTATCGTGCGCACCAGCCAGCCAGACAGACAGACAGACAGACAGACGGACGGACATCGCTAAATCGACTCCAAATGTTCTGAAACGGATTTGGTCCACAGAGACCTAGGGTCTAAAACCGTTATTTCGACTAGGCACGTTTTGACCGTATCAAATGATATATACCCTCTGTAGCCATATGGCTGAGGGTATAATGAGGAAAAATATCGAACAAATGAAGACAACTTCTTGCATACAATTTTGAATAATTCTGACGGAAGCTAACATAGCCTCAGGCCTGCATATCTGTAGTTTTACAAAACTGTTCTACCACCGTATTGTACCATGGTATGTACAATTAATTTGACAATTTAAACCGAAAAAAATCTATTCCCGACTTAACCCTGATATACAAGGATCAGAAGAATGTATTGACGAAAATTTAACCTACCTGGGTTAATTGATTAATTAATTTTAAAAAAGTTTTGTCAAAAAGTTGACTTTTATATGTTTTCTTATGCGACGCCTATCCGAGGTTCTTTTCATATGTATTTTTAAATATTTTTTAGAAATTTTAATAAGTACAAATTGGAGTTAAGGCCATATTTGCAGTCAATAACATAAATGTAATTTGAAATTCAAAGAAAGTTAAATAAAAAACAATTCATTTTATTGCCAAATTGTTGTCAAGAGTATTCTTTTTGTCCGACCTTATATAGGCCTTATTAAAGACAATCAGACTGTCAAAATGACTAAATTTCAAAATTTAAAACTATGTTATATGCCTGAAAATTAAAAAATATCTGATGTAATTAAGTTTAAAAATTTGATGTTATTTTGAAATTTATTTCCCAAAGCCAATTTTTTTTACAATTGAGGTAAATATGCGTTTTGGAAAAGATGACTTGCCCTCAATTTGCGTCATTTTAGCCATATCATCTGATTCATTCTGAGACTTTTTCGATTCATTTATTTCCTCTATTTTGGAGTTCGGCATTTCGGAAGGTGTTGAATTAAATGCATGCTTTTGGTTCATATTTGTTTCCTCACTTGCTTGCTCAGTTACCGACGACTCGTTTGATGTATCTTTCAGCGAGCTGTAATTGATTTTTTTTCTTGTTTGCAGCGTTAATTTAGGTGTTTGAGTTTTTTCATTATCTGTTTTGCTGGCAATATTTTCAAAAAACTTCTTTCTATCTGCAAAAATGTCCTTATCCTTAGTAATGGGTCCCTTTGGAATTGAGTGTCGTAATAGTTTTTCTCGTGGTATATCCCATAGACTGTTCTTTTTAGGTACTGGTTTTAATTTCCGAATAATTTCTTGCAATTTTGCCTCGTTTACTGGCATTACATGGACACCGATTTCTTCGCATTTTGATATAGCTGATTTATCCTTAGCTGCGCTGGGCAAATTTGTCACACTACCTGAGTTATGCTGCTGTGAAATATCCGAATAATGTCGAATTTTACTTGAAACACTTTTCTGCAATACTTCCTTGTTTGACTTGAATTTATCAACTGCAGATTCTTTTTTCGACTTTTGCAAAGAACCTAAAAATATTTTTTTTATTTATCGAAATAAAATAAAATAAAATTCGAAGTTGGGGTTAATACTCACTTATCTTTTCAGCTGTATTAGTTTTCAATGTCACCCTGTTACTTTGTTCAGATTCTATTGCCTCTCTTATGAAACCTTTGCTTCTTGCAACTTTTACAGTTTCAAAGCGATTGTGAATATTAATATTTGATTTTCCTGAAAATATTATAATAATTTTTATTATATGTCGTTTTGTTTGTGAAAAGAACTGTTGTATGGAATAATGGGAAAAAATTCTGATCAATCTTTGATTGAGTATAACATATGTAATATGTAATAAAATAAAAACCAACAAAGAAAGTCTTAAAATCGGGCGGGCCGTCTTTATGATACCCTACACCACTTTTCACATTTAGTAGAGCTTCGCATGATAAATACATGTTTTTATGGAGATTTTTTTAGAACTAAATCATACCATTTATGATTATAGTTATAACCTAAAGTCCAAAGAAGCTTATATATTAAAGGATTATCCTCCTCTAAATCGGTCTACTAAATTTGCCGAGGCATTCGTGCCTTTTCAATTCGGACTTGTACTACCCATTTGGTGCACAATTAACTAGAAATCGGAAAAATATATATATGTCCATATCTGACTCGATCTCGATAAATTTGGGCGTAATATGCACTATATATATATATATATATATATATATATATATATATATATATATATATATATATATATATATTATATATATATATATATATATATATATATATATATATATATATATATATATATATATATATATATATATATATATATATATATATATATATATATATATATATATATATATATATATATATATATATATATATATATATATATAGCATATTACGCCTGTGGAAAACAAATATAACAAATCGGATGAACATTATATATGAAAGCTATAGCTACATCTGAATCGATTTTCACCAAATTTTACATAGTTGTTTCTAGACTCAATTTGGTCGTAAGTGCCAAATTCCATCCCATTTGGGCTTATAAAAGCAAATCGGACGAAGATTTATATGGGAGCTACATCCAATTCTGAACCGATCTCGATAAAATTTAGCAAAGGTATTTTGAACTATAGTACAGCTGATATGGCTGCAGAGGACAAAAATAACAAATCGGATGAACAATTATATAGGAGCTATAGATATATATGAACCGATTTCGATCAAATCTGGCATACTCCATTCCAGGTTAATTTGGTCGTATGTGCAAAATTTGGGCTGATATTACACGTTTGGGGCACAATAAAAGGAAAATCGGACGAAGATATACAAGGTGAGACAGCTGTTAAAATTATTCCAGTGACAGCTCATTATATTGTTTACAAGAGCACAAAAGCATTTTGGTGAGAATTTTCCACAAAAAAAGTTATTCGTGATGGAATTCAAGCGTGATAGTGTGATGTCTTTATATTTGGCTGCAAAACCACAAGTGGCTATCGTTAGAGCACTCCAGCATTTGAATGTAAATAAATCTTGTGTGTCTCGTACCATCGCTCGTTATCGATACTGTGATACTGGTAACGTAGACTGACGTCAAGGAAGTGGACGGAAGAAAACAGCAACATTAGCAGAAATGGTTCGAAAAGAAAACAAGTGACTTGATCGAAACCCGCGTCGCAGTTGCCGAAAAATGGCTCGTGAGTTGAACATATCGCAATATTCCATTCAGCAAATATTGAAAAATGAGCTCGGGGTAAAGCCATTGAAATTTAAAACTTACACCGCAACAGAAAGAAAATAGACTCAAAAGAGCTAAAGAGTTGCTTCGCTTGGCCGAAAATGGTGAGCTGCTGAATTTGGTTTTCTCCGATGAGAAAACATTCGTTGTCCAGCAGTTTGTAAACAAACAAAATGATCGTGTTTACTTGCCAAAGAGGTCAGCAGAAAATGTGCACTTAGATTGGCCACCAGAACTCAAGCGCCGGCCATGGTGATGGTGTGGGCCGCCATAACAGCTGATGGTCGCTCTCCGCTCATATTAATCGACCGTTGCATCAGAATAAATGCCGAATATTATCTCGAAAATATTCTGGAGGACGTATTAAAGCCTTGGCCACTCAAACATTTTGGCCTCAGACCTTAAACATTCCAACAGGACTCAGAACCATCGCACTCAGCACGCGCCACCAAGAATGGTTACAAAATGAGGTTCCTCGCTTCATTTCCAGCTCACAATGGTCACCAAAATCTTCGGATACCAATCCGTTGGACTATTGTGTCTGGAGTATTTTGGAAAGCACTAAAAAATACCAAAGTGTCGATCACCTTAAACAAGCGCTTCGCCGGGAATGGGCCAAAATACCGCAGAGCAAGATTGGGGCAGCGTGTGGTTTCATTGGCCTTTTGAAGGCCATAATTCGTGCCCAAGGAGAACAAATCGAACAAATCTAAACTTATTCTAATTTTTTTTATCTCACCCTGGATTATTTTTGTAATTTTTGAATGCACCTTCATATCCCAATTCAGTTTTCACTTTCGCATTGACATGCAATTTTCTTACCTTTCGATGGGGTTGCTATTGTTCCATACGATTGCTTCTGCTTACTTATGGTGTTGGTTTCAATGATTTCGAGTTCCGTTTCGGCACGTTTCAAATCCCATAGAAATTTTTCAAAAATTTTAAAACAGTCCTTCAATTTGAATGTGGACGAGGGTTCACAAAAGAATGTAGCTAGCTTGATACGTATATCTTCTACGTCTTTTAAAGTCTCTTTCAAATTTTGGATTTGAGCTTCATCATTTTCTAATGATTTTAACATCTGCCCATTCATGTCCAACATGGTGTTTGGTAATTCAAGTCGTGATTTAAGGCTTTGCAAAAGACTATCAAATTTTTTAATATCGACGGGTATTTGTTCTAGATTTATTCTGCAAAGAAAGGGTGTAATTAACATAAAAAAACAGCAAAAATATCGGCCGATAACTCATATATTTGAGTTCTTCAATCTTTCCCTAAACTTACTTATCAGTTTCATGCAAATTTCGAAATTCGTTCAATGACTGTAATAGATATGGCTGCGTTCTCTTTATTTGATCAACCATAAAATGTAAGAAATTCATGTGGACGGTGTTAGCTCGTGTTTGACTTAGTTTCGGCAAAGACGACAACTTAATACCAATGGCATTTCCACCAAATTTTCCCGAATTTAAAAAGTTTCCCACCAACACTATTGTGTACAAGATTTCATGCAAACCCTTGTTATTTAGAAGTTCTAGAATTAAAAGGAAAAAAAAAAACAAGTTAAGAAGTATCGGTCGGTTGTGCCAACAGATGTCTACCGTCAGCCAATGTTTGATTATTAAAATATATTTTAACTTCTGCTACGATTATACGAATTGTTCACCCTCTATGGAGTAGGTTCCGAAGCAATGGACCAAATTTGTCCTTTCCGTATCGGACCTACATAAATATGATATAACTGTACGTGAGGTACCAAATATAGACGACCGAAGTATTCCATTTTCACAGTTCATCTGATACAAATAAAAATACAGGTAGGGGAAAATTACAAGAAAATCGAACATTTATATACAATTTTATGGATTTTTATCAAAAATTCCGATCAATTCCGTATTCATCCCAGGTTTTTAGTTGAGAGAAATATTTAGCAAGTTGTAAAGAATCGCCGACTTGTTTCGCAAGTTATGACAGATAAAAGTATTGAAAATTGTGACGCTTTGTGTGTGAGGTACCAGAAGTGGTTCGCAGATATATATCATCTTCACAACAGATCTTGTGTTAGCAAAAATGTTTGAATGTATGAAATTTGAACAGAGTTGGATGCTTATTTGGCTTTCTTTGAGCGTTTTGTTTTTCAAAACCTATGTGTGGCAGCTGCCAGAAGAAATGTTCCGATTTCTACCATCTTGATAACAGATCTTGTGTTGATGGAAATATTGAGATGCACCAAGTCTGGAATGAAATCGGATCTTAATTTAGCGTTTTATAAGCTTAATGGATATTCAAAATGTTGACCCTTTTTGGGGGAGATACCAGAAGGAGTGGACCGATATATCCCGTCTTCACAGCAGATCTTGTGTTAGTAGAAAAAATGGGATGTGTGAAATATGAAGAGAACCGGATGCTTATTTCGGATTTTATAATCCTTTTGGTTATTCAAAACGTTGAGCCTTTGGGGGGGAGGTACCAGAAGGAGTAGACCGGTATAATCCATCTTGGGTTAATAATAATATTATGATGTATGTAATTGGAAGACAATCGGACTCATACATCACATTTTATAAGAGCTAAAATTATTTAAAATTTTGACCCTTTGTGGAGGAGGTACCAGAAAGAGTGGACCGATATATCCCATCTTCACAGCAGATCTTGTGTTTGTAGAAATAATGGGATGTGTGAAATATGAAGAGAACCGGATGCTTTTTTCGGATTTTTAATTGTTTTGATTATTAAAAATTTTGACCCTTTGTGGGGGAGGTACCCGAAGAAATGGACCAATCTCAACTATCTTTATAACAGATCTTGTGTTGATAAAAAATATTGAGATGTGCCAAGTCTGAATGGATTCGGATAATAATTTTGCATTTTATGAGCTTCATGAATATTCAAAATTTTGACCCTTTGTGGGGGAGGTACCAAAAGGAGTAGACCGATATATTCCATCTTCACACCTGACCTTGGTTTTATAAAAAATATAGTGATTTGTGTAGATTGAAGCCAATCGTAGTATTTCATTACGTTTTATAAGAGTTATAATTATAAAAATGTTGACCCTTTGTGGGGGAGTTACAGGGTTCTAGAAACACGTTTAAATACAAAATCTCTGCCAGGGTTAACCCAGATAATTGATCAGACACATTACATTTATTTGGTTTTATGTAGACAAATTTATTGCGAGCAATCGCCAGGTTAGAGATTTTGTAGATAAACATACGCAAAAGCAGATATTTTAATCGGTGTCCAGATTATCTTACCATTGGCCGCTTGTATCACAATTTTCATTGAATCTTGCAATTGTGTAAAATTTTCGTTGAAATCTTCCTTAAATGCCATGCATTCTAGGCGAAGTTTATAACTGAAATTGAGAAATAAATTATTTTAATAAACTTTTAGTTTACAAAATTATACAAGCACTAATTAGACCCTAGACCCTAGGTAAAAATTTGGTGCACTCACTCAGGAATTTCGATTAGTTTAATTAAGAAGATTTCCGCACGAACTAAGTGATTTCGGTTGCCAGCGAACGTTCTAAGTATATCCAGCTCATCCATTTCGGACAAAAGTCTTAATAGACGTTTGATTTTCTCCATACCCATGACTTGGTGTCTGCAGCTACGAACAAGTTCTATAATTTCATCATCAGTTTTCAAGCTGGAATAAGAATAATATAAGATAAAATAATACTATTAAGGCTAAAAGGGATCAAAGCTTAAATCGTGACTTCGGCTCAAAACACCACTTGTAGCTGACAATAGTGTTGTTTTTTATACCCTCTGCATACATAGTATGGTGGGTATACTAAGTTCTTCATTCCGTTTGTAAAAACTCAATATTTAAGGAGTTATGGCCATTTTAAAATATGCATTAATTCATGCCAAAAAAAGTGATCACAAATAATAGCTAAAAATGCAGAAAACTTAAGATTTAAGGAGTAATGGCCATTTTAAAATATGCAATTATTCATGCCAAAAAAAGTGATCACAAATAATAGCTAAAAACGCCGAAAACTCAATATTTAAGGAGTTATGGCCATTTTAAAATATGTAGTTATTCATGCCTAAAAAAGTGATCATAAATAAAAGCTAAAATATGCAATTATTCATGCCTAAAAAAGTGATCACAAAAAATAGCTAAAAACCCCGAAAACTCAATATTTGAGGAATTATGGCCATTTTAAAATATGCAATTATCACAAATAATAGCTAAAAACGCCGAAAACTCAATATTTAAGGAGTTATGGCCATTTTAAAACATGTAGTTATTCATGCCTAAAAAAGTGATCACAAAAAATAGCTAAAAACGCCGAAAACTCAATATTTAAGGAATTATGGCCATTTTAAAATATGCAATTATTCATGCCTAAAAAAGTGATCACAAATAGTAGCTAAAAACGCCGAAAACTCAATATTTAAGGAGTTATATCCATTTTAAAATATGCAGTTATTCATGCCTAAAAATGTGGTTACAAATAATAGCTAAAAACGCCGAAAACTCAATATTTAAGGAGTTATGGCCATTTTAAAATATGCATTAATTTATGCCTAAAAAAGTGATCACAAATAATAGCTAAAAATGCCGAAAACTTAATATTTAAGGAGTTATGGCCATTTTAAAATATGCAATTATTCATGCCTAAAAATGTGGTCACAAATAATAGCTAAAAACACCGAAAATCAATATTTGAGGAGTTATGGCCATTTTAAAATATGCAATTATTCATGCCTAAAAAAGTGATAACAAATAATAGCTAAAAACGTAGAAAACTCAATATTTAAGGAGTTATATCCATTTTAAAATATGCAATTATTCATGCCTAAAAATGTGGTTACAAATAATAGCTAAAAACGCCGAAAACTCAATATTTAAGGTGTTATGCCCATTTTAAAATATGCAATTATTCATGCCTAAAAAGTGATCACAAATAATAGCTAAAAACGTTGAAAACTCAATATTTAAGGAGTTATGGCCATTTTAAAATATGCATTAATTCATGCCAAGCATTTAAATTCACTTCTGCATTTAAATGTGAATAAATCTTTTGTGTCTCGTACCATCGCTCGTTACCGATACTGTGATACTGGTAACGTAGTCCGACGTCAAGGAAGTGGACGGAAGAAAACAGCAATTTTATCAGAAATGGTTCGAAAAGTAAAGAAGCGATTTGATCGAAACCCGCGTCGCAGTGGCCGAAAACTGGCTAGTGAGCAGAACATATTGCAATATTCCATTCGGCAAATATTGAAAAATGAGCATTGAAATTCCAACAAGTTAAAAAACAGTAAGTTCGACCGGGTCGGGTATTCAAACCCTCCACCATTTGGAACGAATTTGGAAATAAAATCATTACAAAATTCTGTTAAAAATACCAAATATAGCCGTTATATTGGTGTCTGTACGACGTGGGCCTACATAGGCATTGTTTGTCATAAGTCATTACCATATTCGAATTCGAAACTTGAAATACGTTGAATAATGTAGCTAAAATCATCAAAATATCGTATATAGGGAGGTACCGTTATATCGGAGCTGTGTGAAGAATTGGGCCTGCATAGACAATTTTCTGTCACAGACTGTAGTTCTCATTACGAACTCTAAATACATAGTTTCAAACAATTCCGGTGAATAATGATGCTAGAATCAACAAAGTACTGAATATTTGGAGGTACCGTTATATGGGAGCTATATGAAGACGTGGACCTGCACAGACAATTTTATGTCTTAGGCTGTAGTATCCATTACGAACTTCAAATACCAAATTTTAAACAATTTCGGTTAATAATGTCGCTAAAATAATCAAAATACCGAATATCGGGAGGTACTGTTATATGGGGGCTATATGAAGACGTGGGCCTACATGGCCCATTTACGAACTTAACTTGCCTACCGGAAGAATAAACATTCCTCCTGGTTTTACCTATTTCGAGGGTTTTGGTTATATTTTCGAATCGATAGAACCATCAACCAATCATGGGACTATTATAAACAGTTGAAGTATACTGTTTAATAAATATGCTATATTATTTGGGTTTCCAACTCTCAAATTAAAACCTCTGGCTGGAAAAAAGGATCAGGTTTTTTGAAACACTATAAATCGCCCGGTACGTGAACCCAGATTGGCATTTTTGAAATGCATATTTATTGCTCTTTAGTCGAGTCATCATCTATACTAAAACTTGTGCCACTTATGTGAGCCAGATGTGAGAATTATTATGCTTTAAAAACTATGCGTTAAACTACAGACCGGCAACGCGGTCTGGGCCAGCTAGTAATAATATAACATGTGGCAAATTATATTTCAACAAAATAATTTTACTCAACAATTAATACAATTTAGAAATTACGCACGAAGTTGCGTAATTATATTGTCAATGTTGAAAATTATTCAATAATTATCATTGTAATTTTCACTTTTTTCATTTTTTTCACTTTTTCGACGTAACCAAAGTACTTACCCCTTAAATTGTTCGAGGAATATTTCAACGAGAAAACTATGCTGATCATTTAGTAATTTCAATTTTGTTGAATGCGGTTTGATTGTTGATCTATCCAGAGTATTTGTGGTCATTGGTAATGGAACAGAGAATAATGATTCTGCTTTATGCCATTCAATTGGAAGTCGAAAAGATTTCTTGTGTTTATTGGCCATGGTAGTCCAGATGTTTTTCTGGCCCAGCACCGTTTGAGGCGCTACTATATCCCAATATAATGACTTCATTTTTAAGTTCGGATTCGGTGGACTCTGTTGCGGTAGCAATTCCTCAATTTCAGAAGAAATACTGTCAGGACGCGGCGAAGGATTGTTGCTATTTGGAGATGGTGGAGGCGGTGGTGGTGCTGGTGATATGTGAGGAATGACAGGTTTTGTTCCGTGACTCGCTCCAATTATCAACGATTCCGTGGACAACGATGTGTGCATTGAGATCGACTGTATGCTTTTACTATTCGTTTCTAAATTCATATCCTGATTCAGATCATTATGGATTTGCCGATTTACCACTGTTTGGATAATTTCTTCGATTTCTTTCCATATTGAATCACCTCCAGCTTGAGTCTGGAGCAGTTGAAGCAATGTGAACAAGGTTGATAAATGTTCACTGCTTTCAAGCTGTAAAAAAATGTTTTCATGGTCATGTTATATAAATGCAGGTGCCTGACGATTTGTTGTAAAGTGTAAATTTTATGACCAACAAAAATGAAATTAAAAACGAGTAGAAAAGCTGTAAGTTCGGCCGGGCCGAACTTTGAATACCCTCCACCATTTGGTACAAATTTGGCAATTTTCAAAAAAATAAAATCCGTTAAAAATTCTGTTAAAATCTTAAAAATACCGAATGTAATCGTATATTAGGGTCTATACGACGACGTGGACCTGCATAGGAAACTTTTGTCATAAGTTATTACAGTATTCAAATGCGAAAATTGAAAAAAAATCTGTTTATAATTTAGCTTAAATCATCAAAATTCCGAATATAGGGAGGTACCATGGGGGCTATATGAAGATGTGGACTTGCACAGACAAATTTTTGTAATAGGCTGTAGCATCCATTACGAACTTCAAATACAAATTTTGAAATAATTCCGGTAAATAATGTCACTAAATGCATCAAAATACCGAATATCGGGAGGTGCCGTTATATAGGGGCTATAATGGGCTCTAATGTTTCCGTTACCCTAAGGTGGAGGGTATTAAAAGTTTGGCCCGGCCGGTGTTTTTTACTTGTTTTTTATTAAAACCATTTTAAGAATAAGGAAAAATATCAAATAAATAAAGACAACTTGTTGCAGGACTGTATTTTTGCAGTTTTACGGAGCTTTTCTACCTCCTTATTATACCATTACTTGTTCAAAGTCCACATAAAGGTGAGAATGCATAAAACACTTTTTTGAATAGCTTAAGTCATCGGCTGCCTTCTTCGTAGAGGAACAATGCAGTTTCAGGTTGGCTTAGTTCGATTTTGGAAAGATCAAAGGAATGTAGGGCCAAAAACGAATTAAACCAACCTAAAGGTGCAAGTACATAACAAGCTTGAAGTCATGGCTAGGCATATTAATGTCAAATTATAATGGAAAACGACGGCAGGATTTTGGTGCGGCTCTGTAATTCCTTTATGAAATGTCACAAAATATGCCTAGCCAAGACTTCAAGATTTTTATGTACCTAGACCCTAAGACTTCTTTATTTCTCTACGAAGAAGCCACCCGATGACTTAAGCCAGTCAGAGAAGCGTTTTATGTATTCTCACGTTAAGTCATCGGCTGGCTTCTTCGTAGAGGAACAAAGGATTTTTAGGTTCTCTTAGTTCGATATTGGCCCTACGCTCCTTTGTTCTTTTCTGAAAAAGCCAGACCATGATTTAAGCCAGTCAAAAATCATTGAATACGGGCAGGACAGGCCAAATACGAAGATACCAGCCAAAGACATAGATCAGTCAAAAAAGCCTCCTATGTGTTCTCACCTTCAAGCCAGTCGAAAAAGCTTTTTATGTATTTACAATTTAACTTATATTCTTATACCAAGTACCAAGTATTCCAAGTACTTGGTACAAAAAACTTACCCTTTTAATAAGTTCATTGGCAAGTCCAATACATGAATTGGAATTAATTTGGCTGTGGATCAGTTGTAAACCATCCTGTTCATCCAAGTCAACTGCTGTAATTGTTCTGATGAAATAAAATTAATTTTTTGGGTATTAATTTGATAGTTTTATATTCGAAAAGGATAATGAAGCATTGCAAGTAATTGATCCCAGGTAGATCCGAAGTACATGAACACTTTGAAAGACGACTTCGAATTGCAAACATTACACGGTATCTGGTAACAATTGGTTCCAAATTCTACCGGATGCTGTCTGTTTACTTTACTCAAAAGTCGAATGGAGAGAAATATTTTGACAGTTGTGTTTCTGAAAGTGACTTTCAAAATTTTAATTTAAATTCTTGTTTATTTCAATAATTTTGTTTTTAACTATTTAGAGAATCGCACTATTAATCACATTAGCAAAATTTAATATACACATTAAAAACTGGGTTTCGTAGGGCTCTTTGCTATACTACCGCCACAATATAAACGTAACGATGTTTAATTTTTTTAGATCACTATAATTCACAAAAGTTTTTTTTTATTAATTATTATCATTCCTAAATTTATATTCATATAGCTTATTTATATTATTATATAGCTAATTTATATAGCTTACATATTTGGCGGATTTATTGTATTATTATTAATTTGTTTCATTTCGATTATTTTGCAATACAAATTTTTTTCCAAAAAGATTAACTTGATTTTATCAATGTTTGCGTTATGAATGAGCTGGATGTTTATACACTTAAAATCAAATACAAAATTTGCTGAATTTTCAGAGTAATATCATGTTGGTCTCAAATACCTGCGGTTTTCAAAAGAAAAGTTATTTATACAAACTATGGAGAAAAAAAATTAATTTATTGTGGTCTATATACAAATATGGAGATTGTCTAACTTGTGGGTACAAATTACTAGAAAATAATTATAAGAATGTATTTATCTAAAATTATCAAAACACGTCTTTATACCAAAAAAACCAAAGAATTATTCATAGTGTAAGAATATAAGTTGTTTTACAACTTTATGGAACGAAACAAATATACATGGTGAAAAGTAATCATGGTAGAAGAATATAGGTCATGTCAAATGTAAAAATGTTTGAGTTTTGCCTTGTAAGGGCGAAGATCATATGTTTTTATGATTTATGTGTTTGTTTTCTCTTTCGAGACGAGCTTAATGATCTGAAATTTGCAGTGAATGTTTTATCAAAAAAATTTTTATACGACGCAAATCGGAGGTTGTTATAATATGCATTTTCAACAATTTTTACAAATTTTAATAATTTTTCATTCAACATTTTCAATTTCAAAATTGGTTTGACAGTTTATTATCCCAGCAGCTGTGTCGATGCGACTACCTGTATTCTTTTACCATGAAAGTAATATAAACGTCAACTGAAAATCAGGATTTATTGTTTAGATTTACGAACTCTACGCGATCTCAAATGTCAATTCCATAGCGTATGCGTCAAATAATATCCACCAGATTTAGAATACAATTTACGTGACGTATACTCCATAGAATTGGCATTTGAAATCGAGTGGATAACAGCCGGATTTATTTTAGTCCCGTTGCGGAATCTACATACTGACGAAAAGTATTAAAGTAGAAAATACATAAAACGCCTTTTCATGGGTTTAAGTCATCGGCTGGCTTCTTCGTAAAATAATAAAAGAGTTTTAGGTTGACTTAGTTCAATATTGGCCTATAAACTATACTTGTTCACCCTAATCCTTTGTTCTTTTTCAAAGAAGCAAGCAGAGGACTTAATCTAGTCAAAAAATCAGTCTATGTATTCTCACCTTTAATACGGTCATGGTAGAAGAATACAGGTAAATGCAACAACGCAACTTTGATATGTCATAATTTTTTAAATGTATTGTCAAAAATAAATAGACTTTTATAGAGTTTCTTATACGACGCAAATCGGACCTCATTATCTTACGTATTTTTCAACAAAGTTTACAAATTTCAATAATTGATCGTTCAACATTTTCAATTTCAAAATCGGATTGACAGTTCCTTATCCCAGCAGCTGTGACGATACCATACACTCCAAAGTCGCAATTGTTTCCGCCAAGGAGTTGTTTACATTTTGCATTCGGACCAGGGATGCCAACTGCTCCGACGTAAAAATCGCTACAAATATTTTTTTTAAATATCACCATAGATCTCTACTGACTAAGACAAACAAACACTATAAAAATTTCTAAAAAGGGCAAAAATAATCATTCGTTGAAATTTCAACAAAGTCAAATCAAAATAGTTTATTGTCAAATTGTTGTTACAAGTAGTCTTCTTGTCCAAACTTATATGGGCTTAGGTCCGTTATTTTTTATTTTTGCTTTAAAAGTTATGACAATAAACAAGTTTGCGTAAAAATCGCTACAACCACTATACATACAAACCTTAAACAGTGGTTTTTATGCTTCAAAAATCATGCGTCAATCAAAAGTAGCGGGAAAAACTCTAAATTGGCATCTCTGATTCGGACAATAATTATAATACATTGGAACATGCATTCACCAATGTAAAAAGGTCATCAATGTAAAAAAGGTCAGAAGGTCACCAATGTAAAAAAATGCAATAGTTTCGTTCTGTATTTTCTCGAAGTATGAAACAAATGCAATATTTAGATAAAGAGACTTGTTGTTTATTTCGTACTGCTTTTGTAGGTGAGTGAAAATACAGCAGGACACAGCATTGAAAATAAATCCGATCAATATGTAACTCGATTCGAAAGTTCGAACAAGTCGAAAGTTGTATTCGATCCGAATTTAAACTGTTACTATGTAACAGTTTCTGATCGAGTGAAAAGTGCTGTAACTAAATGGATTTATTTTGGCAGTACTTTCGATTGTATTATTCAAAATTGGTAGCATTTTCTTCGTAAGATATCGAAAATATAAAAAAAAAGAAAACAGGCAAAACTAAAAAATTAGAAACAATTACGATTCACCCGCCTCATCTGATCTAGTAAAAAGTGCTGTAACTAAATGGATTTATTTTGGCAGTACTTTCGATTGTATTATTCAAAATTGGTAGCATTTTCTTCGTAAAATATCGAAAATATAAAAAATGGATTCGTTTGCTGCCTTTAACCAACTGTGAATGTTCCGTCATAGAATTGAGTATTGTCTGAAATTGGCTTTGCTTTGTATCACCACCAAAGCCATCATGGAAAGCAGGATATATTCAATTATTCATTCCGTTTGTAACACCTCTTAGAATTTGTCGTAGAACCCTTAAAAAGTAAGTCGATTCAAATATATCTGCCCTCATATAACGTCAAAGTCATCGGCTTCGGAAGTGATCAGAGTACCCTAGGGCCAAAATCGAACTAAGTCAACCTAATACTGCCGATGACTTAGCCAGCCAAATAAGCGCTTTATGTACTCCCACCTTATCGCCTGGCTTCTTCCTTAAGACAGACAAGTTAAAAAACTTTATATGCAGTGCTTCATATTAGCATTTAGGTGAGAATACATAAAACGCTTTTTTGATTGCCTACGTCATCGGCTGACTCCTTCGTAGAGAAACAAAGAAGTTTTAGGTTGACTTAGATCGATTTTAGTCCTACACTCCTTCGTTCTTTTCCGAAGAAGTCAGTCAATAATTTAAGCCAGTCAAAAAAGTGCTTTATGTATTCTGACCTTTAAAGCAATCGCATAATTTCTGAACTTCCTGCTGCAATAAGTTTAAGATTTTGACTTAGAATTAATGAATAGTAAGTTATTTATAAGTTTCGTTTGTTTATTTGTTTACTCTTTGATTACAAGTTTTATTCCAGAGCTATATTTCCGGACTTAAAAATGTAGGAAACATAACAAAATGGAGGAAACATAAAACAAAGTTGAATTCTCGTATAAATTTAAGTATAATTATAATTTTATAGTAATTTGTATAATAACATAAAAATAGTTTCATTTTGTACAAATTTATTAAAATATAATAAATTTATTATTAAGTTTAATTAACTTGTTCTGCCGTTAAAGCTATTATAGCCCATTATTTCTGTATCTTCTTTATTAGAGTCGAAGTTGTGTTACGTTTAGAACTAAATGAACTACGAATTGAACTTGCCGAAGAGCGTCTTGTCGGTTCTAAGGATCCTTTGACATTGCTGCAGTTTTCTCTCAAAGAAAGTCTGCGATTACTTAGCAATTCAGAGCCAGATTTTGGAAATGAAGAACTGAGGTTAGCACTACGGCCTGTTTTTGGTTCTGCAGCAGTTTTCTGGACGTTAACAGTAACATTTCCGAGATTACTTTCATTTGAGGGGGTGCGAGTAGTTGAAGTGGTTACAGATTTTGCAGAGGAAAGTTGGCCATTAGGGGGTCGAAGAACTGAGGTTGTTTTATTTTTCATTTCTGGCATAGCATTGGAGGAAATATTGGTGACCGAATGTCGTTTCTTGCTTAAGGACTGAGGTCTTATTGAAGCACTATTGGATTGAATGGAAGTTTTTATATCAGATTTGGAGTTTTGACTATTACACGCACTTCCATTTGATGTCTTTAAAAATCGGACACTTTGGTTAGTGTTGTTAATGTAGGCTTTGGCTGAACTACTACTAGAAGTACGAGATGAACGAAAACTGCTACGACTTGGTATTTGTGATGTTGCCCTCAATTCAGGTTGGGAACTTTTATCTTTAACTTGGCCGTCGTTTCTCATTAATGATGTAGCATTACTTTTTTTGTTAATTATTTGAGGTGTTTTTGCCGCTATTATTTGCTTATCTCTTTCTCTCACTTCATTTAACAATTTTGGGGGTTTTTCGCTTGCGGGCTTTCTTAATCCTAGTTTTTGTGCTACATTCGTGGAGAACTTCTTTAATGTCGATATTTTGTTTATTGGGGTAGATTCAGAATTGTTTAGATCACGCTTTGATTCAATGGCGTTGGATGGCGTAGGAAGTTTCTCATTTTTCTGTTTTCTTGAAAATATATTCAGTTTTTTACGTTCGTCGGTTCTTGTTGGAGCAGCCACAGTAGTCTTAGATGAAACTAATTTGTCGGAAGTTTTCTTTGCTGACTTCGATATCACAATACTGGCTGCATATTCAGGCTTAGTTGGTATTTGTGCAGTCGTGTTTTGTATTGAAGAAGTTTTGAGTTTTAAGTGTTTATCAATATCTTTGGATTTTTTATTTACATCTGAAAATATTTTTAAACCCAGTTTTTTGGGAGAGCTTTTAATAATTTCTTTGTGTTGAGGCTCGGAGTTTACTAGATTTTCTGTTACCTCATTATTTACTGTTTCATTATGATCTACGTCCAAGGACGAAACACCGAGGGGAGGAATATTAGATTTATTGTGAATGACATCCTGTTCGACATTTTGAGTCCCATACTCTGCATTTTTTAGATAATGTTTTGAGTTTTTGACAGTAGAGGGCGTTGGAAGTTTCTCATTTTTCTGTTTTCCTGAAAATATATTCAGTTTTCTACGTTCGTCGGATCTTGTTGGAGCAGCTACAGTAGTCTTAGATAAAACTAATTTGTAGGAAGTTTTCTTTGCTAACTTCGATATCGCATTACTGGCTGCATGTTCAGGCTTAGTTGGTAATTGTGCAGTAGTGTTTTGTATTGAAGAAGTTTTGAGCTTGAAGTGTTTGTCAATATCTTTGGATTTTTTATTTACATCTGCAAACGGGTTTAAACCCGGTTTATTGAGAGAGCTTTTGACACTTTCTTTGTGCGTGAGCTTAGTATTGTCTAGATTTACTGTTACCTCATTATTTACTGTTTCTTTGTCATTTACATTCAAAGACGAAACTTCGAGGGAAGAAATATTAGATTTATTTTGAATGACTTTCTGTTCGACATTTTGAGTCCCATACTCTGCATTTTTAAGATCATGTTTTGAATTTTTGACAGTAGAGGGTGTTGGCAGTTTCTCATTTTTCTGTTTTCTTGAAAATATATTCAGTTTTCTACGTTCATTGGTTCTTGTTGGAGCATCAACAGTAGTGTTAGATGAAACTAATTCGTCGGAATTTTTCTTTCCTAGCTTTGATACTGCAATACTGGCTGCGTGTTCAGACTTAGTCGGCATTTGTGCAGTTGTGTTAGGTATTACAGAAGTTTTCAGTTTTAAGTGTTTATCATCTGTAACATTTTTTAAAACCAATTTATTGGGAGGGGTTTCTTTCTGCGTGGGCGTAAAATGGTCTAGATTTACTGCTTGGTTGAATTGTTTAGTGCTATAATCAGTTTTAAATATGTTATCACAAGCATGATATTCTGGGAGTTTTTTTCCAGACAATACCTCATTGTTTAATTTTTCTTCGTCAAGGGGAGAAATATTAGATATACCGTGAATAATATACGGTCCTACATTTTGAGTCCCAATCACTTTCATCTGTAATGTTTGTAAATGTTCAGAAATGATATCAAACATGGAGTTGATATCTTCATTTTTCGTCATAGCATCTTGGTTTTTGTCATTTGAAAACAATAACTCCTTTTCCACATTTTCTTTAGCATTTATTTGTTCGGCATTCGTCATAAATTCAACTTTATTGGATTTTGTAATGTCTTCAAGATCACGTGAGTTCTGTTTCATTATTTCTTTTGATTGTATTTGGCTTTGATCACAGTTATGTTGAAGATGCACTTCTTTGGATTTTAACAAATTGTTCTTATTCTCTGTGGGATTCTTCGGATTTTGTTTTCCGTTCGATTCTGGCTTAGATTCCACCTCCGGAAAATTAATATAATTTTCTTTATTATCTGAGAGGGCTTTCAAATTTATTTCTTCAATTAGATGATAACCTTCCGATTTGGGCGTCAACATCTTTAATTCATCATTGTCTGCATTGTTCAACCCAGGAGTGACGTTTTTTAAATTTTCCGTATGTAAATGTTTCAATGGTCCACCATCCTTGAGGCAGGTTTTATTCAAATTTTCTGCATGGATTTGTTGGGGATTTTCTTTACATGTGGTTTGTTCTTCGCTATAAATATCTCGTTTATCCGAAAAAGATGTCTTATCACAACCAGCCAGAGTTTTTAAAATATCATTTTCGACTTTATTTGATTTCAAACGTTTTACATCAGATGTTTGGATAATATTTGCAACAGAAATTTCACCACTATCATTTTGCTCTCGATTATCTTCTAAATTTGTTGCACTGTTGCACTGGTAGGACAATGTTGTCGTTGATTTGATCTCAGATTCACAATGTTTTTTAACACCATTTGGTGTATCCAATTTATTTCCAGAACTTATTGCGTCGTTTTTTAGAGCGTATAATGTTTGAATATAGCTCTCGTTAAGGCAATCTTGATCCTTTGAACTGTTTTTCCTTTCGGCGACTTCAGAAATTAAAGAATTTGATTTCATCGCGGATTCTGGTACATTGGGTGCTTCTATGTCCCCTCCAGGAATATTTTCAAGAGTCGAATTTTCCTCTTTATTACCTTCAATTAATATTGGAGCTCCATTTACAATATGATAGTCCTCATTATTCAAACGTTGTTCATTCGTAGTAATACATGGTATTTTTTGCATGTCTGTTCCCTGACATTTCTCAGCTTCCTTTTCTACATTATTTCGAAAAACATTATCATTAAAGAAAATATTTTCCGCATTTCTTTCGCTCATCGTTCGCAATCTTTGTCTGTGATCATCCCATATATAATTCGGTACAACGGTTGGTGTTCTTAGGTGTTTTAAAGTCTCCTGAATATCACGCTCATTAATAGATGTGCAACGTTTTACCATTCGTGCAGCAAGAGCCACCGATTTGAAGGAAAAACGTTTCTCACATTCTGTATTACCAACAACGGCCGACATTGACCTTTCTTCTGTTTGTGAAATCGGCCGAATTTTTAGTGGCGGAATAATTTTCAATCTTCTTGTTCTTTGCGCCACAGTCTCGTGTTGAATATTAGTGTTTCCATCCTTATTTTCCAAGTCTTTTTTCTTTATGTGTGGTGTATTTTCTTGCGCTAAAGATGGTGCCACATTACCCATATTTTCGATAACTGAATTTTGATAGTTTTTAAGGGGACTATTCAAGTCAGAGGCCGTTATACATTTACCTTCTGGCAAAGGTTCAAGATCTGCAAAAAGAAAAAAAAAATGGAATATATATTTATAAGCAACAACCAAGGCACGTATAAAATATCAAAAGCGATGGGGCTTTATCGACACTGAGTGTCTCGTTGTAATATAATCAAGAGACCAAATAAGAGTTGAATTTTTGCTATTACTTTGGAAGTTAAATTATGTTGCATCATCAGTCAGATCAGTTTAACAGGTCATGTAAATCGCAATTAAAAACTACAATTGAGGTCAAAAACAAGTAAAATAGTATCAGTCGGTTTTGCCGACAAATTTATACCCCAGATTTATATTCAAACTGTTGACGCTTGATGGGGGAGGTTCCAAAGCAGTTGACCAATATTGACCAATTCGTATCTGACCTAAGACTGATATAAATATTACAACATATCAGATTTGGACTATACCGACTACTTCTTATACTATGCAAATTTGCGTCAGGTGACATATATAGCGGACCGAAGTATTCCATTTCCGTACTTCATCTAATACAGATAAAAATATTGATATGTGCACAATTTGAAGGAAATCGAACATTTATATCCAATTCTATGAGAAATCATAAATTCCATATTCATCTGAATCGTTGACTTGTTTCGCAAGACATAAAAGTATTGAAAATTGTGACCCTTTGTGACTGAGGTACCAGAATCTATATCATCTTCACAACAAATCTTGTGTTAGCAAAAATTTTGTATGTGTGAAATTTGAAGAGAGATCGATGCTTATTTCGCTTTCTTTGAGCGATTTGTTTTTCAAAATCTAATACCCTATGTGGGGGAGGTACCAAAAGAAATGTTCCGATTCCTTCCATCTTTATAACAGATCTTGTGTTGATGGAAATATTGGGATGTACCAAGTCTGAAATGGAATCAGATGTTAATTTCGCGTTTTTTTTTCGAGTTTAAAGGATTTTCAAAATGTCTACCTTTTGTGGGGTAGGCATCAGAAGGAGTGAACAGATATATCCCATCTTCACTGCAGATCTTGTGTTAGCAGAAATAATGGGATGTGTCAAATGTAAAAAGAACCGGTTGTCTATTTCGAATTTTATAATCGTTTTGGTTCTTCAAAATGTGGCGAAAATACCAGAAGGAATGGTCCTATCTCTACCATCTTTACAAAAAGATCTTGTTTCGATAGGTGGGAGGGAGGTACCAGAAGAAGTGGACCGATATACTCAATCTTCACACCAGACGTTTGTAACACTTCGAAATATACATTTTAGAGCCCACAAAGTATATATATTCTTGATCAGCATAAAATTCGATGTCGATTTAGCGAGGTCCGTCCGTCTATCCGTCTGTGGAAACTGCTACAGCTTTCGAACGAAATGAAGTAGATTGATAACATTTTACTGAATTGTATATTATGTCTGCAGGACTTTTGGTATTGAAAATGGGCCATGTAGGTCCACGTTTTGGTATAGCCCCCATATAATGGTACCTCACGATATTCGGCATTTTAATGATTTTAGCGACATTATTCACCGAAATTGTTTCAAATTTGGTATTCAAAGTTCGAAATTGATACTACAATCTAAGACAAAAAATTGTCTGTGCAGATCCACGTCTTCGTATAGCCCCCATATAACGGTACCTCCAAATATTCAGTACTTTGTGGATTTTAGCGCCAATATTCACCGAAATTGTTTCAAATTTGGTATTTAATGTTCGTAATGGATGCTACACCCTATGACAGGAGATTGTCTGTTCATGACTACGTCTTCGTATAGCTCCCATATAACGGTACCTCCCGATATTCGGTACGTTGTTGATTTTAGCGACATTATTCACCGGAATTATTTCAAATTTGGTATTTAAAGTTTGTATTGAATATTACAGCCTATGACAGGGGATTGTCTGTTCAAGCCACGTCTTCTTATAGCCCCCATATAACGGTACCTCCCGATATTCGGTATTTTAATGATTTTATGATGATGATGATTATTCGCCGATTTTGTTTTAAGTTTCTCATTTAAATATTGTGATGGCTTATGACAAAAGTTACCTATGCAGGTTCATGTCGTCGTATAGACCCTAAAATAACAGCTACATTCGGTTTTTTAAGATTTTAATTGTATTGTTTTTGAGAATTGCCAAATTCGTTCCAAATGGTGAAGGGTGTTCAAAGTTCGGCCCGGCCGAACTTACAGCCTTTATACTTGTTTGTGTTGTTTTTATTGTACTCTTACGGACTCTGTCCCCTGGTATTCGTCTATTACTCTCTATTAATTTGGAGCTTGTTTTTATTTAGCTACACCCATTAGTAGTTCAGAAATCATGCTGTTTTACAAACGATTCAGATTCATTTGTGCCTCAAAGAATTTTGTTTGTTTGTAAAATGTTCGGATACACTGCGTAGTTGCGGTGATTCGAAGCCGGAATCCGAAATAAACCCAAACTGTCTGCATGTTACTTGCATGTGTAAAGACCGGATAAAGAATGGGAAAAGCAGGTGTAGAGTAATTGTCAAAAACACTGGCATTTTTAATAGATACATGCAAACTGAACTTAATTTCTTTTTCCCCGAAGAAACACACAGTTAATATACAGTTTGCATAAGCTACTTACCAAATACGAACTGCGATGAATTAGGTCTCTCTTTGACATCTGAAATGGTAATTTTTTCATTAACCTTAGCATCTGCTGCATGATCTGGAACACTTTGTTCTTCTTTCCTTAAAGCTGTCGTCTCACATTCATCACTAGATGTGGAGGTTCTCGAATTCCTTCGTCCATTGTCGCGGCTTTTTCGTCTGCGACCCTTTCCACAATCTTGCAAACTTTTACTAAAATAATCCATTAGTTCATCATCATTCATTGTTGAATGATTATTATTCATTTCTTTCGAGTTACTAATCACATTTTGGCAATCATGAAGTCTGGGACGTTTGTGTTCTAAAACGATGCATCATTTTTTCATTAAACGCATTGTTCAAAAATATGTGCAAAGAATTTTTTTTAATTTACCCATTTTCGACATCTGCTGCTCCTGTTTTTGCTTTTGTCTTTGTAATGTTTGTTTCTCCAACTGTAACCGTCTTTCATTGTCTTTGCGGGACTTGAGAAACGTCTCACAAAAAGAGTGAAAAATTCGAAAACATTCATCCAAGCGAAATTTTTGTACATCTTCACAAAAGAAATTGGCCGCTTTCACACGTATCTCATCGACTTGGATCATTCGATTCTTCAACTCGTAAACTTTTTGCTTTGCACTCATTAAAAACGACATTAGTTCACTTTTTGTATTGCCTTCGAAATTTGCATTCGATATTTGATTCTCAATTGTTTTCAGTTCTTTGTCCATTTCAGTAATATCGCTAGATATCTGATCAATATTAATGCTACGGATAGAAATAGAGTGAAATATAACAACGTTTAAATATATACCTTTTACCTGTTTTCGACTTTTTTGGATATAATACTTTTATACGATTGAATTCGAAGTTGCTTGAAATCAAAATACATACACTGTGGACCAAGGGGAAATTAAGGTGAGAATAAAATGTAGTGAAAACCCGGAATTGTAACAGAATGTGTTTAAAATTAAAAACAAAGTGTAAAGCTGGGAATACATAAAGCGCTTATTTGGCTGGCTTAAGTCATCGGCTGGCTTCTTCGGAAATGAACAAAGGAGCCTAGGGCCAAAATCGAACTAGGTCAACCTAAAACTCCTTTGTTCATCTACGAAGAAGCCAGCCGATGACGTAAGCCAGCCAAATATGCGCTTTATGTGTTTCCACCCTAACAATGTCATTCTCGCACAACAAATATTGCGTAATTATCAAGAAGAAGAAAACAGAAACATGTAGTCCCTTGCTGTTCTTTGGCGTGAGTGGACAACATTTTTTATTTGGCACAAAGAATAGAAATGTACGAATTTGTAAAAAATGTGTTTTTTGCTAACATTGATAAATATTTTATCGTTTGTTCCCAAAATTGAATTCCGATATTGATCTCGTCATAAAAAAGGTATAAAATTGTTTCACTGTAGCAAAAAAAGTACTCTCTCGAAGGAAGTAGGTTTGTTTTAGAAAACGACGGAACGAATTAGAGGACGATGAGACCCTATTTCGGAAAAACATAGATCCCAACAATACGTTGTCAGTTCAACCCAAGAATCATCATAACATAAAAACTGGCTCGATATCATTACCTCACGCACAGTTGTGCGGCATCCTGTTGCCTATCATTATCATTGGCAAATGAGAATACCTTGTTAATTTTACCATAATTATAAGAGTGTTCATTTACTCGATAGTTTGTACAATTTTTTATTGGAAATTGTTCATTTAGCCAAAAGTCCAGTATGTGAAAGCGAAATGAGAGAGATATTTTGACGTTTGTGTTACTGAGAATTTGCAAATTCTTACTTGGAAAATTTCCCCAGTAAAAATTATCCAGTGACATCAGCTGTTCAATAAACAGTTGTTTTGTAACAAACAAACAAATTTAATCAAACATTTTTTTTTTTTGAAAAAATAAGCCGTTAAGTTTGTTAAGAACAGTGGAAAAGGAAAATGTAAGTAAGGATAAAAAATAAATATATTAAGTTTGTCATTCCGTTTGTATGTCGAATATACGTTTTAAACCCCACAAAGTATATATATTCTTCACCAGCATAAAATTCTATGTCGATTTAGCGATGTCCGTCCGTCTGTGGAAGTCACTCTAGCTTCCCAACAAAATGAACTATGTTGATAAAATTTTACTCAAATGTGCATTATGTCTGCAGGACTTTTGGTATTGAAAATGGGTGATGTAGATCCAGGTTTTAGTTTAGCCCCCCCAAGTAACGGTACACCCCCAATATTTGGTATTTTGATTATTTTAGGGGCTTTATTCACCGGAATTGTTATAAATTTGGTATTTGAAGCTTGCAATGGGTACTATAGCCTATGACAGAGAAAATTGCATGTACAGGTATTTCCCATATATAACGGTACCTCCCGATATTCGGTATTTTCATGATTTAGCGACATTATTCACCGGAATTGTTTCAAATTTGGTGTTTGAAGTTGGTAATAAATACTACAACCTAAGACAGAAAATTATCTTTGTAGGTACACTTCTTTGTATATCCCCCATATAACGGTACCTCCCGATATTCGGTATTTTCATGTCGCTACATTATTCACCGGAATTGTTTCAAATTTGTTATATGAAGTTCGTAATGGATACTACAGCCTATGACAGATAATTGTCTGCGCAGGTCCATGTCTTTGTATAACCCCAATATTACGGTACCTCCCTATATTCGGAAATTTGATGATTTTAGCTACATATTCACCGATTTTTTATTCAAGTTTCGCATTTGAATATTGTAATGGTTTATGGTAAAAGTTGCCTATGCAGGTCCTCGTCGTTGTATAGATCCTAATATAACGGCTACATTCGGTATTTTTAAGATTTCAACAGAATTTTTAACGGATTTTATTTTTTAGAAAATTGCCAAAATCGTTCCAAATGGTGTAGGGTATTCAAAAATCGGCCGGCCGAACTTACTTTTTTTCCATTATTTTTTTAATGAAAATATAAAAACTTATAAACTGCTTCAAAATATTTCCGCTGTTAATAGGTGTGTCTGGTTACCCTAAAATTTGTAACAATTGTTACAAATTGTTACTGGAAGTCGTCTGTTAACCCGAAAGTTCTGCAAAAGAGAGCGGTTGGAGAGAGAGAGAGAGAGGGAGAGTTTGACAGTTCTTTCAGTGAGAGTTTGCAAATTCTTGCTGGACAAATTTCTCCTTGCAACTCTTCTTCTTCTCATTTATCGACATTCAATCAGATGTTTTCTATTGTTTGTTTAACTATTTTGTGCTTTTAATTTGAAAATAGTTTTTTGGAATTTGAAAGACTAATTGTTTTTGGGGAACAACTTTAAAATGTGGAAAACGTAAATACTAATATGTAATAAGGAAATAAAAGACTATTTCCAACATTTTTAGACAATCGCCATTAGCAACACATTTAAAGGATTCCGGGGAACACATAAAATCTATCTTTCTTTTATTGCTCATATTTGTATTTTATTGCTAATTTTCTTTTTATTTATAAAACTTTTAGAATTGGTGGTGCTTCCTTTCTTTTAATTCTTTTAATGGGGGGACAAATTGGTTTGTTTTGACAAAATAGCTGATTAGTTGCAAGCTTCTGCAGGAATATCGTCTGTCTTTCTTTTGCATTTTCCTTGCAAAAGAGAATAAAACTACTTTACTCTCTCAGAGAGATTTGCTGGACAATTCCTGCAGGAAAAGTAACCAGACACCCCTAATATGTTAGCCAAATCATCGATAGATCAGCTGTTATTTAACACGTGTTTTCCGAGATGCTGTTCGTTTACTTTATTAAATGTTACTGGGAAAATAAACGAACGGACTTTTGGACAACAAATATGCAAATCTTATGCTAGGAACACAATTGGAGCGAACGACGAATTTTTTCGCGGCGTATGTTCGTCGTCAAAAATAAAACACATATGTGTATATGGAAGTGCACACAATCACGGCACCGGCGAAAATTTCGTCGGTCGCCGCGAACTCAATTAGCTTTATTTCTATTTCATACGCCGGCGACCGGCGAACAAAACAGTACAAGGTGGCCATACTTGTACGAATTTTATGTGTTTTAGTAAATAAAGTTACTTTTTACTTTAAAATTTGTTATGGTCACTCTACTATCTGTTACTCGTATAAAAAAAAAAACATAATTAATTTGTTTATTTATTTGTGTACTTGCGCCTGAGTGAAGATGGATATCAGTGAATTTATAATAGAGAAGATGGACATAAGTGAAATTATAATAGAGAACGTAAAGAATTATGTGTTCTTGTATAATTCATTGTAGTCAACAAATGAGCAAAGAGTAAACAACTTCATCAGCTGTTTTATAATTTCGTCGGTATTGTGTTCCATACGACGAATTTTCGCGGCTCATTTTGTCGCCGCGTAGGGCGAAATTCGTCGTTCGCACCAATTGTGTTCCTAGCATTACCCTGAAACATTTTCCAAACATTTGAAATCTTCCGTAAAAAGTAAAAGTTCTGGCTTTAACTTTTCAATTTGTAATGCCACAAAATGTATAAAACTCATTCCCGGTTTGTTGGTACGTATTCCGCTCAATTGGGTAAGAAAGTTAAGTTTAACTCCAGCTGCATTACCGGCATATCCTCCAGAATTTAAAAAATTTCCAGCAAGTACCACGTAGTAAATCACATCACGTATTTTTTCATTATTAATTAGATCTGTGAAAATAGAAGTGAAGTTATTTTAGCATATTGTTGGTAGATGGAATATAAGGCGTTTACTTTGTCCATTATCGATTATGGCACATATTACTGGCTCGAGGTATGTAACATTAGCTGCAAACTCCTCCTTTAAAAGCATGCATTCAATCCATAACTTGTAGCTAAAATTACATTACAAACAATCTCATATTTGTTTAATAAAATAATTATCTAAGGTTTATTTAAAACTAAAGCTACGTGTTTTACAATACCAATTGTCTCCAATTTTTTCGATATCTAGTAATACAAGAAATTAAAGGTGAGAATGCATAAAAGGCTCATCGGCCGACTTCTTCGGAAAGAACAAAGGAGCACAGGGCCAAAATCGAACTAATTCAAAATAAAACTCCATTGTTCCTCTACGAAGAAGCAAGCCGATGACTAAGACAGTCAAAAAAGCGTTTTATGTATTCTGACCTGTAGGTTGCCTTAGTTCAATAGTAGAAGAATGCAAGTAGATGCATCAACGCTTGAGAACACTGATGTCAGACATTTTTTAAATGTTTTTTGTTTTTCAAAAATAAATAGATTTGTATATGTTTTCCTATACGACGCTAATCGGAGGTTGCAATGATATCCAGCTTTTACCAATATTTACAAATTTCAATAATTTTTCATTAACAAATTTAAATGACAAATTGGTTTGACAGTTCATTGTCCCAGCAGCTGTGTCAATGCGACTGCCTGTATTCTTCTACCATGGTTCAATTCCTTTGTTAGAACACGTTTAGACTATTAAATCCACTTGATGCATTCAGCGTATACGTCACGTAAGTCGCATTGTAGAAGAATATAGGTAGATGCATCAACGCTTGGGAACATTGATATGTCAACATTTTTAAAATGTCTTATCAAAAATAAGTATATTTTTAAATATTTTCTTATGCGATGTAAATCGGTGGTTGTTATAATATGAATTTTTCAACAATTTGTACAAATTTCAATAATTTTTAATTCAACTTTTTCAATTCCAAGATCGGTTTGACAGTTCATTGTCCCAGCAGCTGTGTCGATGCGACTACCTGTATTCTTCTACCATGGTAAGTCGTATTCATAAGTACCGTGGTTATTATTTGACGCGTACGCTATGGAATTGACATTTGAAATCGAGTAGATTTCATATATTTAAACGTACTTTTATTTAATTTGGAAGAATGCCGGTAGATGCATCAACGCTTGAAAACATTGATATGTTAAATTTTTTAAACACTTTCTTATACAACACCAATCGGAGATTGTTTTGATCTGCATTTTTAAACAATTTTTACAAATTTAAATAATATTTCATTCAAAATTTTCAATTTCAAATTTGGCTTGACAGTTCATTGTCCCAACAGCTGTGTCGATGAAATCTGTCTATCCTACTCAATACTCACTATCCTGCTGGCCTATTTCTATGCAGTTTTTTCTTTTTCGGAAAAAATTGTATGCATTGTTTGCCGTACATAAAAGTTAAGGTGGGAACACATAAGGGGCTTATCTGGCTGGCTTAAGTCATCAGCTGGCTTCTTCGGAAATGAACAAAGGAGCCTAGGGCCAAAATCGAACTAAGTCAACCTAAAACTCCTTTGTTAATCTACGAAGAAGCCAGCCGATGACTTAAGCCAGCCAAATATGCTCTTTATGTATTTCCAGCCTTAGAGTTTTAAGAGGTGAGAGGACTGAGAAAACACTACTCCATTTAACACCCTTCTTACAGCAAGTTGCGTACATGTTGGTGGAGTTGACACTTATATATAAACGCTGGGTAAACACACTTTAATTTTTCGTAAGCTTCCCCCGTCAGCTTTCTTTCAGGAAATTTACTAATAACCAATTGCTGCATTCAAAAATAAAAAAACGTTGCGGCAAATATAACCTTGCCAATTCTTAATTGTCATTTCTCCAACATTGCTCTCTTTTGCCCGTAATATTCTACAACAATTATTGGAAAATAAAAATATTTTATAACTCAAACTCACTTTGGAATAGCAATTAATAATAACATGAATTTTTCTGCATTTCCTAAACAATGAGTATCACCATCAAAGCTTTTCAATGTTTGTATTTCCTGAGAATCGGGCAATAATTTTAGAAGATTCTTCAACTTCTCAGGACCCATTATTTTGTGGTTTCCTTGGCGAATTAGCTCGATAATAGCCTCATTAGTTGCGTATCTGAAAAATAATAAATCACAATAATATTAGAAACAAGTAAAAACGACTTAAATGTTGCTGGTCTGAACAGTAAGTTTTAGTTTATTTCGAATCAGGTAGAATTGTCACCGATACAAAGAAATTTTTTGCCTAATAAATGACATGCTTAAGGTGAGATTACATAAACCACTTTTTTGAATGGCTTAAGTCATCGGTAGATTCTTCGGAAAAGACCAAATGAGCGTAGGGCCAAAATCGAACTAAGTTAACCTAAAACTCCTTTCATCTTTTACGAAGAAGCCAGCCGGTATTGGACCTAACATTATTATTTCGATGAGTTACAAACGGAATGACGAACTTAATACACCCTCCATACTATGTATGGTGGAGGGTATAAAAACAATTTAATAACGTGTGATAATTATATGTATATTATCAATGACCTTACCCTTTAAATTGTTTCAAAAAGATGTTGATGTTCAAGCTTCGCTTTGAGTCAAACAAATTTACGGCGCTTGAACTACTTTTCCTTGCACTGCCATCGACGAAATCTGATCCTTTTGCTGTCTCCACTTTATTCGTTTGTAAACAAAATAGTGTCTCTAATTCTTGGAAATCGATATTGACGCCAGTGTTTCTTTTTTGACAGTCCAACATTGCTGTCCAGATATTGTTTTTGCCTAAAATCTGTTGTGGTGGAATTTTGATCCAATTAACGCTTCTTGTTTTTGATTTTTGAGGAGGAGTGCATTGATGAGGAAACGCAATAGGTTTAATTGGCATTCCAGGGAGAGAAGGCATTCCTGGTATTGGAGGTGGTGGTGGCATACCGGGAGCAGGTGGCATACCAGGTATTGGAGGTGGTGGTGGCATACCTGGCATTGGAGGTGGTGGTGGCATACCGGGAGCAGGTGTCATACCCGGAGCAGGAGTCGTCACCAATGTTATTTTCTTGACATCAGTCGGTGCCGTTTGACCATGGTCATTTTCAGTCTTTTGATTTGTAGTATTCGGATTTGATTCTTCCTTAGCATAATTGCAATTTAGACATGTCAGCTTGTATGATATGGCATTACATAACAATCGTTCTGCATCACTTTCACTTTCAATCAGCTTGGCCCGGTGCACTAATTTTTCTGCAGTATTCCAAATTATCGTACCCAAAGGAGCTTTTGAATCAATACTTAAAAAATGTTGTAATATATTGAGGAATGTCGCTTCCTGTAATGGGCTGCCAAGCTAAAAAAAAGTATAAAGTGTGTCAAAAGTATAAAAAAATCGTGCGTCGAAATAAATACCTGTTGCAGTATAGCCTTTGTAATCTCAAGATGCGAAAATATATTGACGCCATTAAGGCTCTGTAAACTAATCGGTTGTTCCAGAGATCGAAATTCATTGGAGATATCGGAATTTGGAGAGAATATACTGCTATTGACACTGTTAATACTTTGTAAACTGGGTGGTTGCTCCAGTGATGAAAAGTTGTAATCGTTAGATCGGCTACTGGAATCCGGAAAACATTTCCTGAAATAATAATGCTGTTTTTAAGGTGGGAACAAAATTTGCTGGCTTAATTCAACGGCTGGCTTCTACGTTAAAGAACAAAGGAACAGGTAATATTTATGGTCCGAAATCAAACTAACTCAACCTAAACTTAAATAAAACGATGACTTAAGTTAATAATACATAAGGGTGGAGATACATAAAGCACTTATTTGGCTGGCTTAAGCTGACTGACTTCTTCGTAGAGGAACGAAGGAGTTTAAGATTGACTTAGTTCGATTTTGGCCGTGGGCTCCTTTTTTCATTTCCGATGAAGCCTGCCAAATATGCGCTTTATACATTCCCACCTTTAAGATGAGAATACAAAAAATGCCTTTTTGGCTGGCTTAATTATGATCCGAAATCGAACTAAGTCAACCTATAACTTCTTTGTTCCTCTACGAAGAAACCAAATGATGACTTAAGTTAGGAATACATTAGGGTGGAAATACATAAAGAAGAATATATTTAGACGCATCGACACAGCTGCTGAGACAACGAACTGTCAAACCAAATTTGAAATTGAAAATGTTGAATGAAAAATTATTTAAATTTGCAAAAAATTGTTGAAAACGCGAATTATAATAACCTCCTAATGACGTGGTATAAGAAAACATATAAAAACCTACTTATATTTGAAAGAACATTTAATTTTTTTTTTGACATATCAATGTACCTGTATTCTTCTGTCATGGTAGAGCAACAAAAGAGTTATAGGTTGATTTAGTTCGACTTTGGCCCTACGTTCCCTTGTTCTTTTCCGAACAAGTCAGCCGTTGACTTAAGTCAGTCAAACAAGCTTTTTTGTATTTTCACCAAGATATGCATTAAATTTGTACAAATTGGAATAATTTTTCATTCAAAAATTTTAATACCAAAATTGGTTTGACAGTTCACTGCCCAGCAGCTGTATCGATGCGACTACCTGTACTCTTCTACCATGATTCAAAACAATCAATAAAATCCGACTTGTTTAGACTAGTTTAAACTTATATAAATTGTCAGCCAGCTGATCTTTGTTTACGTATACATGAATAACCAAAAGGGAATGCAAAAATAACAAAAAATGTTGTGTCGAGAAACCTAATATAAAGACAATTGATGTTGAAATTTATGGAAACTAATGAATCTCCAGTATATCACCATGTGCAAATAAAATGTAATGTTTATTTCTTATTGTGCGAATGCAAAATGTAAACAAGGCTATTGCGGAAACATCTGCGGCTTGGAGCTTACCGCAGTTCCAACGTAAAAACACAGTAATGCTTTCCGTTATTGAGAAGATCTATTTTCGTATGGTAAATATGGTTGAATAATTCCGGCATAAGCAATCCTGATAATTTGCGTTAACCCGGATAAAATGTTGTATTTGAAAGCGCTATAAAGCTCCAATGTAAACAAAGCAGATTTATAATAAATACTTGAAATTTGATTATTTCAATGAATTAATTGCATCTTCTGTGTGTAATGTGTATGTTCAAAATGTTATCAATCACTTGTATCTGAGTTTTAGGTGAGGAGGAGAGAAATGAGCTCCTTCGCCTACGTACTCTTCTAAATACTCAAACATTTTCTTTTATATTCAAAATAAATATTAAATCTGCCAACTACTTGCGTGATTTAAAAAGAATTAACGAAAACCGAAGATGTTTTTAAAATTTTGTGGTTTTCAAAGACAAGGACCACTATTTAATTATTTATAGCAACAAACGTCGTAAATTAAAAATATATTGAAGGGCATTTATAAATTGTCACACTTGCCCTACTTTATTCACAATATTTTTCTTTAGCTAAAAACGATGTCATTGATGACTAAACACATTTGTTGTTCGTAATTTTCATGGTTTCTCTTCATTTTTGTTTCCAATTTTAAATTGATTATTTTTAGTTTATTTGTAGACTTCGAATTATTAATAATTATATAAATTCTAGTTAAAAACAATTGTTCTCAAACTTAGGCTGGAAATACATAAAGAGCATATTTGGCTGACTTAAGTCATCGGCTGGCTTCTTCGGAAATGAACAAAGGAGCCTAGGGCCAAAATCGAACTAGGTCAACCTAAAACTCCTTTGTTCATTTACGAAGAAGCCAGCCGATGACTTAAGCCAGTCAAATATGCGCTTTATGTATTTCCAGCCTTACTTATTTGAATCTTCGGCACAATTTTCAATTGTTTCGGAAAACATGTTTAAAAATTATTTATATTTTGCATTTATATTACAAATACAAATCAGTTTTTTCTAAAATCACTAAAGAACCGTTCAGTTATGATGTGTGAAATTGACTGATATTACAAAGTGCCTCTCATTCAATTACTTCAGTATTTGGTTTTGTGGTTAACAGAGAGTGTAAAATCACATAATCTATATTAATTTATAGATACTCAATTTTTTATATTAAACACCCCATAAATGTAAACATGGTACAATTAAATCAAGATAATCTCTTTTCAAATAATAATAATATTAAACTCTGCACTTTTCTGTAATCACATTGTCGAATGTGTAATTTAAGAAATTGTAAACATGGATTATATTATAGTACAATGAAGACAAGGTTGGCCAACTTTGAAAAAATTGCAAGTATAGAGTTCTCCCTGTTTGGATTGTAATGTCAGAATTACTATCAAACCAATAAAAAAACCAAACAACTTGTTGCATTGATTTTTACTAAATAATTGAAAACCGCGAAAACTGAATGAAAGGTCAAAATTTCTTTTCAAAATCATGTTCTATATATCTCTAAAGGTTTATTTCGCTACAAAAATGTAGATTTTGTCGATGCGTACGTCAATAAGAATACAAATTTTGGAACACCCAAATTTAAATATTTTTTGGACATTTTTTTGAAAAGAATACGCATACATAAACAAATAAAGTTGACATATTAAGCGAAGAAAATAAAAAAGAAATATATAAAATCATCATAGCCCTACCTTGATTTTATTGTACCATGCATGGATGTAAACATGGTAAAATAATACAAGTAGTCTCATCGACACAGCTGTTGAGACAATGAACTGTCAAACCAATTTTGGAATTGAAATTTTTGAATGCATATCATACCAAGCTCCCATTGGCGTCGTATAGGATAACATATAAAAATCGACTTTTTTGGAGAAACATTCAAACATTTTTAACATATCAATGTTCCATGGATGTAAATAATAATCCAGATCCACAATTATACAATGTTATTACATGCTGTATCAGACGAGTTATTTTTTACACATGTAGTGTCAAATTTTCCTTGTGTAGCATTTGCACACATCATGTCATACATGGACGACATTTCAAAATATACATTTTTAGAATTTGGATTATTAAATATTATTCTTAAATTTTAATGCTTTCATTTACTTCCTCCAATATATAGTTATCAGCTGCAGTTACGAATCATGTAACACTCCAAGAGATCGCTAAACAATTCCAATTTAAATAAAATTATAGATATTCACGTGGTATAATTAAGAAGGTTAAGTCATTTCAAAAAAGCATATCCATCTCAGCATTTTCCGTAACTTTTCTTGTCAATTTAACTGCTTGGAAAACAGGTTCCCATCAATGATTTGTGTATATAATTGTACATTTTGACAATGAGATGTTGTCATATCAATAATTTTGTAAAATTTGTACAGATGGATTTAGAATTCGAGTCTATTAAAATGACTAGTGTAAAAAGCCGCTCAGCTGATGTTTGTTTAGTATGGATATCATGGTAGAAAAATGCAGGTAGTCGCATTGACACAGCTGCTGGGGCAATGAACTGTCAAACCAATTTTGGAATTGATAATGTTGAATAAAAAATTATTCAAATTTGTAAAAACTGTTGAAAATTGCGTATCAAAACATACTACGATTGACTTAGTATAAGAAAATATATAAAAAATCTACTTATTTATATTCCCACGCTTTATGGATTTTTCTACCATGCAGTTAAAAGTAAAGCTGGGAATACATAAAGCGCTTATTTGGCTGGCTTAAGTCATCGGCTGGCTTCTTCGGAAATGAACAAAGGAGCCTAGGGCCAAAATCGAACTAGGTCAACCTTTAAGAAAGCTATTAGCTGTTAATTTTTTTCTTTGAGCTTGTCCGATTTCTGCCAATTTTGTTTTTATATTTATTGATTTGGAAAATGAAAAAAAGAAAACAAATTCAATAACCAGAAGAAAAGTACCATGGTAGAAGAATACAAGTAGATACATCAACATTGATGTGTCAAAAATTTTCAAATGTTTTTACAAAAAAAGGAAGATTTTGTTAAATCTTTCTTATGCGACGCCAATGGAATGGAATTTTCAATTCCATGATGGGTTTGACAGTTCGTTGTCCCGTCACCTATGTCGATGCGTCTACCTGTTTTCTTCAACCATGAAACGTACATTGCGACTGACATTTATTATATCATTCCTTTACAATCACTTTTGTTATCCCTTACTTAAATAAATGATTTTTACAGAGATATGGCAAGCTTTTTGTAAAACTATGCATTTTTTTTTTCGAAATGTCATCTTAATTTGGTTTAAAAATAATGAACAAAAATAATTTGTAATTAATTTCGTGAAATAAATCTATAATTCATTTCTTCGATTAGGGTTATCCATTTGTATATGTAAATACATTTTGTTGTTATTGTCATATTATCAATATAATATATGGCAACATAAATTCAGTAAACTCTACGTTAAAATATAAAGGGAAGATGGTCTGGTTTTTTGCTTATCTGACAGTTCATACTTAAATGAAACTTGTAACAATGAAAAACGATGTATGTGTCCGGCAACATAATTTTTTGTGTAACATGTGCCGTCTGATAGCACCTTAAGCACTATAGTACGTGCATCTGGCAATTTCAAAAAGTACTGCATTAATCGGCTGTTCTTTGAAGAAGAAGAAACCGTTGTCCTCATGTCTCTTTCGTAAACAAGAGAGGTACTCGGTGATTTTGCTTTCTGTCTACTTTTTATCGGGAATTACTTTTTGCCGTCTTATTTGTCTCGTTGGGGACGTCTTTCATTTTGGTTTCCAACTTGACGTGTTTTGTTGTCGTGGAATAAGGTTTCTTGCTGATGACTCTATCCGTGGAAAATCTAAAGTTTGTGTAAACCAGAAGTCTTTTTGGCCTAAAATATCAACTGTGGGAACAACTGATCAATGTTTGTTTAAGTTAATCGGTTGATAGTGCCTTCAATTGTTAGTCAGCAATAACTAGGCCCTACTTCTCTCCGAGTTCTAAAACGAATTGGATGACCATTGGTGTCTTGGTAACTGGATATCTTTGGTCTAATTTAAAAGACCTTACTCACTCACTATAATTTACTGAATAATTTGTAATATTGAAATAGCACACGAACAGTCATCATGTCTAAAATGCAAGTGAATAACAAATTTGAAGAGCGCATACTGGCTCGTATTAATAATGAAATTGGCAGCGACTTTAAGAAACTCCACAGAGCCTCCCTTTTGGTTGATGAATACAAGTCTCGTTTAGAAACTTTGCGGGAAAAGGTAAATATCAATTTATATCGTGTGGACCTATGGCTAAATATGCTAATTTTTATACTCTAGCTTAGCTATGAAGAGCCGAATAATATCTCCAGTTTCAAATCTGCCTTTGAATGTGAACAACATACTTGTGATACCATAGACTTCCAAATGGCCAAACTACAAGAGTTTGGCAAAAAGCTCGTAGAACGCATTTCTGAATCCAATAAAGCATTGAATGCTGTCAAACCGGATTTGGAGCAAGTCAGAAAATTGCAACAATTGGTTCAATATTTGCGTATAGTTCAGGATATACAAGAAATTAGGTATGTAAATATGCCAAATCCATAACTCACCACCAACCATCGACATAATTCATTTTCTTTAGAGAGTGTACTTACCGATTAAAAGACCTTAAGACGAAACAGTATTAAGAAATCACAGTTTTATCCCTTTTCCCCAGTTTTGGTCTATAGATACGAAACCGTTGAAAATTCATGTAATGGCCAACTACAAAAATATACTTATGATTTCAATACACATCTATTCAGAATATATAAACTTGATTTGTGCGGTTCTTAAAGGATTTATTTCGCTTGTGTAGTAAAACAAATGTAGAAGACTTAAAAAGGAAAAAATCGTATAACTACTGAGTTCAATAGAGCATATAAATGTTTTTAGAACTGGAACTTTATAATTGAATCCAACCCATATTCTTAGGTTGGTTTTTTTGTAGTTAAGTTTCACACAACAGTATAAAAATTAATTAATTAGAGATAAGATGAGTGATTTTAAGCAGATTTATTCATTCAAATTTTTTTCTTCCAGTAACGCTCTTACGCAGTGTATAAATGGCAAAGATGAATCTAAAATGATAAATCTCTACTTAAATTTATACGAAGAAGGAGATTATGATCACAGCGTTGTCGGACGTCTTACCAGTGTCGAAGCTCCATTCCTCAAAACATTTGCCACTCAAACTGCAATTCACTGGCACAGCTTGCTAAAGGAGAGATTTTCCAAGTATGGAATCCATAGAATATGGAATCTAAATACCATAAACACTACATATGTGTTCTTTTTACAGAGAATTTGAAAATGTGCTCAAATCTTTGAAATGGGGACAGAAAGAACACGATTCCTTATTAATCAAACCATCTGCCGATAACATTACCAAGGCGCAATTATTAGCCGAATATCTGTTTTTGGTGTGTGTTCAAAATATTTTATATTTGATTTTAAATGTGTCATAGAATTAAATTTCCTATTCTAGTTAAAATCACCAGCTGAAGAAACTGAACAACTGGAAATGATAGCCCCCAGCATTATTTGTCAACCCTTATCAACTGTAACTAAGTATTTAGTGGCACCCTATAGACAACGGTTAGTTATTATCGAGCAACATATTTTGATACATCTAGTATAATTGTAATTGAATCTTTCAGATTTATGTACCACTTCACAGGTGTGAAACAGACAAATCGTTTGGATAAACCTGAATGGTTTTATACGCAAATCTTAAACTGGGGCAAAGAGACTCACCTGTTTGTTGGAAAAACATTCCAAACATCTGCAGTTAAAGCAGGAAAGTTAGACTTCAATATCAGGGTAAGGAAATAATTACTCATAATATTCATGGCTATACTACAAATTGTTCTTCTTTTTTTAGTTGGAATTTATGCGTGGTTTAGTTCAATTGACGATTGAAAAACTTATAGCAGACATTGAGGAAATAAGTCGAGATGAAAATCTTTTCGCACATTTATTAGATGAAACATTGGCATTTGAAGCTGAATTAAGAGAAAATTTTGGATATCCTGCCAGCTTTCCCAGTGCTATATGTGTAATTACCCAACCAGTGTATTTACTCAAATGGATATCGTTGGAAGAAAGATGTAATGATGTTGTATTTATGAAATTGTATCCCACTAACGACTGTTTATACTTTCAGTTTGCTCTGAGAAAATGGATATGATACTGCAAGCCGAAAATCCCTGGCTACTAATTGATCCTAATATATACGATGATGATTTAAAAATTCCCAAGTGTGCAGATCAATTTATACGTCTGCTAGAGGCCATAAAGGACCGCTATTATTCCTTAATACAACCAGGACATCAATTACAATTTTTAAGTTTACAACTCGAATTGATAGATAACTTTCGACGTCGCCTTGTGCAACTTCATAGTAGCGGCATGGTGGAGAGTATCCCCATATTGAATGCCATTAATTACATTAAAATGGTATTGAGTGAATGGGGTGAAAATGTACACTATTTGCACTTACATGCGGCCCTGGTTGGCCCGAATGCCGATGAAATCAATTCGGTCTTTGAAAATCCCGTGTCCGAACTTGAACATTGGACTGAAAAACTATTGAAGAACTTAGCCACAAAGGCCGTTAATGAAATTAAAGCCAAATCAATGCCATACAGACATGACTGTTGGCCCACCATGCCAGACCAAAACAATAAAGAGCCTTTCATATTATCACCAAGTGCCGGAGAAATGTTCCAAGTGATGGTCACAGTTTTGCACAATCTAGAAAGAGAATTGTCATCTAATCTTTTTAATTTGACTCTGAGATTAATAGCACAACAAATCGATGCTTATATATTGGACAGTATGATTATGAACACAAAATTCTCACCTGCTGGAGCAGCCCAATTTAATTACGATATGACACGTAATTTATTTGCATTATTTGGTCAATATTGTAGGAGGCCAGATTTATTGTTCAAGAGGTATATACAAAAATGACTTAATACTCCAAAAATTTAATCTAATTTTGTTGTTTTTTTTTTTTTTTTTCTTAGAATCCATGATGCCAACAAATTATTAAATTGTGCCCTTGGCACTGCTATGCTATTACACGAAACTCTACAAAGCGAAGAAACATCCTTGGAGGAAAAAATGAAGTCTTTAAAAGAGTTGGGAATTGTAAATTTCAAACCCAAAACTTGTGTTGAGGTCCTAGAAAGGCGAATAGATATAAGAGCTTTTTAAATCAATTGTAAAAATATTTTTTTTTACAAAACACTGTTTCCATTGTGAAGAAAACGTGTATATAGTTTGCTTTAAATTGAATATACACCCAGTTGGTGGACAAACTGAAATTCTTACCAAAGGTAGGCCTTTTAAGCTGGTTTAAAAAAAATACATATAATTAAATTTTCCGGTGAAATTTAAGGTCCCAAAGTAACAGAAATATATATTTTTTATTTGGCTGTTTCTAAAACGAAAATATATATTCAAAATACTACCACAAGCAGGTATTTTTATACAAAGTTCCTCAATTACCTTTTTTGCCTCTTTCAATTTGTTTTCAAACACTCCGAATTTACATTAGGCATGTTCACAGTTTCTCAGTTTGTAGAAAGATTAGGTAAGGGGAATCGAAAGGGAGAATTGTTTTGGCAATTAATTTTGAGTTTTTATTTTTTATTCAAAAATTGCTCTGTTCCAGAACTAAAATTTTTACAGTTCTAATGTTACAGTTTTTTTTTTTTATTTTTTTTTTTAAATTTTTACTTTCCCTTTTATGACATCGAAAAAAAATTGCAAAAATAGTGGAAAATCGGTTATCGTAGTAAAAACTTATACAATCTTGCAGTTCAGGAACAGAGCAAATATAAGTAACACTAAAGGTTCAAGTACATAATAAGTTTGAAGTCATGACTAGGCATATTAATGTCAAATTATAATGGAATCCCTTTTTGAAATGTCACAAAATATGCCTAGCCATGACTTCAAGCTTCTTATGTACTTGCACCCTAAAAGCCATGGTAAAAAACGAAAACTCCTGAAATCAAATTGTACCCAAGTCCATTCTCTAAGAAAAAACTTATTTTCCGAGAACTAGAGTTTAAAAAATTTAAAACCATCTCGCTTATGTTTGAGCCAATCAATAAAGCATTTGTTCGATAGGTATTTTCATGAGCATTCACAAAAACTATAAGGTAGATTCGGCGTTTGAACCGAAAACAACAAACACATGTAATTTCCTTTTCTTTTAACAAACGCACTGTTTTCACAGAATGGCCAATAATTGGTCTGTTCCAGAACCTGCAAGAATCTACTAGTTTTGCATGTATTTTTTCGATAGGTTATCGTTGTAAAAACTTTTATATTCATGCAGTTCTGGAAAAGACCAAATCTAAGATTACTAAAAATATTTTCTTTTGAAATAACTTATCGATTATATAAATGATAGGTTTACAGAGCCCTAATTGCAATGTGTTGGCTATACTTCAATGTGCCCTTTCTTAAATTCTATCGCCGTCATGTGTAGTATTTGCATCGCCGTTGCCATGGGCAACAGTGTAACTCTGTTCTTTAACGTATAACAACTATCGCTTGACTACGAACAAATTTACAATTTTTTCCGACTTTATGAATTCTGTTTTTATTTTCTCTTACCCGAATATTTCTGTTGAACGCTGGTATTTATTACTACTTGTGTTTCTAATTAGTTTAACTAATCGATTTACGTAACAGAAACGTGAATGAAACGAAATTCGTCGGTCTTTTTTAGAATTGATTGATTTTTATACTTCATGCATGAATCGTGTGTATGGAGTGTGTGGTGCAGTGTTTTTTTTTTTTTCATTTAGTGAATAACAAATAATGTGGGCCCCAGAAATATAATAAACGGGCAATTGTAATATTACAAAACGGAAAGAAAAAAGGCCTTGTTTGGGTTACGTTAAAATAGGCCTGGCTATGATTACTCATCTTAATTTTGCATTCATTATCTTGCCTGCCTGCTGCCAACCCGTCCCCTTCGGCTGGATTTATTTTTAGTACTCTCCGCAGTTCAGTGTAATTTATAAATAAATATCCTTGATACCCTTTGTACGGCGGGGTAAATACAAAAAGTACCAACAAAACACTCGCCGCGTCATAGGTAAATTCTGTGACGAGAGTACCGCGTGTGAAAGTGAAGATCATCGTTTAATGTACAAGTGAAATATGTATGCTTTCTGCTGTCCAATAAGCGACGGTAGTGGTGGTAAATGAATATTGCTGGCTTGGAAACTGACAGAATTGTCTTTTTGAGCAAAACGATTTGTGTGAGCTAAACCCGCATCCAAATCTTCCGGTTGTCATCTTTTTATTTTTCTCGTCATTTGCTCTGCTTGTTGGCCTTTTGTTTTTCAAGTACTCCATCTTTTTGCCCTCAAGAAAACACTTCAGACTGTGCCACACGTATGACGAAGAAAAAGACGTAGCAGAAGATCCAATAGCCCGTTTATTTTTTGTTGACGTCTGTTTTGAAGTTGTAACGAATGAATGGAAAACAAATTAATGGACATCAAGATTAATTGAATACGTCGAATTTGTTGTAGCACTTGCACACACACATACACTGCCGCCCTGCCCAAAACTAACCCTCCAAGGAATGGATAAAATAAAATCTTTTTGACAGCATTCTACTTTGTCTGAGAGAATATTTGGATGCATTTTTAGGAGTATAAAAACAAAAGCCGCCTGTTCGCAAACATATCAATAAGGTAGGGTGAGAACTCTGATTGAAAGTTTTAATAACATGAATCTGCTAATATTTATAAGTATTTGTTTAGTTGCAGAATGTGTCGAATGATATTTCAAAACGATTACGTTTTTACAGAGCTATTTATAAAATAATTATAATTTTTTCGAGTTTCTTAAAAAATTGCATGGTAAAACCTTTTTTAATGTCCCCTCTCATCCTTCTATTTCTATAAGCAAGGGTAAAATATTTTATTGCTTATCATTTTCTAACAATGGAGTTTTAAGCGTCCCTGGACATGTTAGGAAGGCATTATAAAGCGAACTGCACAACAGAAAACCAGCAGATTCTGAAATAAAATATTTAAACAAATTTATGATTTACAATGCAGAGTAAGTTCACCCATATGAATATATGGTAAAATATGACCAGACAACTTTCAGAATTGAGCGAAATCACGTTTTCTCGTACATGTGCCAGTGCGAAGAAAGCTCAAAAATTTATGAAATAAGACATTTTGTGCTTTCCATAATTCTCAGTAACAAAACTATCAAAATTTCTCTCTTGACTCCCTCTATTTTTCTGGACCCTGAATAAAGAAACAACATCCAGTAAACTTTGTCTTTAAGATTTCCACCAAAGCTGATCCTTTCGTCATGACCCATGTGGTTGGAATTTGCAGGCAAACCGACAGCATTGAGGCCGTCTGCGAGTCATGTTCTTCAGACAACCTGTCTATCTTCACAGTAAAGAGATTCTTCTTGAAATTGAGAGGTGCAAAGAGCAATATGGGTTTGTTGGGTCTAGGCTCATAGCATCATTAAATTACCACTAGATAGGGTTCTTTGTAAAAATAAGAGTTTCTCTTCGTAAATCCAGGCTACAAGCAGAAGGGACGACTCATCCTTTCTATTTTCTCTTCTTCTTAGTCATCGATTTCATCCAACTCAATTTATAACTATCGATACGGTTTCAATAAAAGATCTGCAGTTCTTAACGATTTTGATTTTGAAGGAGGATTTGACTACATTAAGCACAGACACCCTCACATTTCGAGTTTCTTAAGATTTCAAAACTTTTAAGTCAAGTTCTGACGTTATCTGAATTATATTTAACTAAAGAATATGTGGAAAAATACGAAAACGTGGACCGATATATCTCATTTTAAATACCAACCATCCTAGGCACAATACAAATTGTTCTGCCAAATTTTACATCAAATAATGTGGGCCGTATCGTGATATCAATAGACAGAATTTTATGCTGATTATGAATATGGGGTCTACGACGAATATTTAGGGATATTACACACGGAATGAAAAAGTTAATTTTCAAGCTGGATGCTAGTTTTCTACTTTCGTGATTAAGCCTTTTGTATTTATTCTAAATGTCTTGTGTGTTTTTCTAATACAAATGATGCCTAAACTTGAACAAAATATGTATTCAAGTAATTCCCAAATTGGTAATACCTTTGTGCAAGCTATTCCTAAATTGGTATTACACCTCTGAAATAATCAATATTTAATACCAGTCGGTTGTTGTTTCCCAAGATTCACATTTCAGGTAGTAAATTAACAACATTGAGTAAACTTCTTAGCATAACATATATATGAAGCACACAAGCATGAATTCAAACATATTGCATGTTACATGCAAAAGGGAAAAGAAAAGAAAAACAAGATGGATGGGGTCGTTTTTCTAAGGGGGTGTACATTAAAATATGTAGGTATGCACGACGACTTCAATGCACGCTTACGATCCTTCGTGTAAATTTAAGACAACAAATTTAAGAAATATATATCAAACCAGTAAAAATAATTTGAAGTTTTTTTTATGTTTTTTATATGATGAACAATTTGTTTTATTTTATTTTTTTTTGTGTTCTTTTTGGTCAGTTTTTATTTTAGTGATAATAAAACTAAGTTTTATTTCATTTTTCAAACGACGCCTACTTGTTTTGCCAATTATGACAGATATAAGTATTGTAAATTGTGAGCCTTCGTGGGTGAGGTACCAGAAGGGGTTGGCAGATATATATCATCTTCATAACAGATCTTGCGTCAGCAAAAATATTTGGATGTGTGAAATTTGAAGTGAGTTGGATGCTTATTTCGCTTCCTTTGTGCGTTTTGCTTTTTTTTCAAAAATCTTAAACTCTGCGTGGAGAGGTACCAGAAGAAATTGTTCGATCTCTACCATTTTTATAACAGATCTTGTTTTAATGAAAATATTGAGATGTACCAGGTCTGAATGGAATCGGATGTTAATTTCCCGCTTTATGAGCTTCAAAGATATTCAAAATTTTGACACTTTGTGGGGGAGGTACCTGAAGGAGTGGACCGATATATCCCATCTTCACGCCAGACTTTGGGTTACTAAAAACATTGTGATGTATGAAATATGAAGAGAACCAGATGCTTATTTCTTTTTGGTTATTAAAAACTTTGACCCTTGGTGCGGAAGGTGCCAGAAGAATTGGTCCGTTCACTACCATCTTTATAACAGATCTTGTGTTGATAGAAATAGTGAGATGTGCCAAGTCTGAATAGAGTCGAATGTTAATATCGCGTTTTATGAGCTTCCCCCTTTGTGGGGAAGGAACCAGAAGGAGTAGACCGATATATTCTATCATCACACATACCATGGGTTAATAAAAATATTGTAATGTGTGTAATTTCAAGTCAATCGGACTCTTACATCACATTTTATAAGAGCAATAATTATTCAAAATGTTGAACCTTTGTGAGGGAGGTACTAGATGGAGTGGACCGACATTGTCCATTTTCGCACCTGACCTAACACTGCTGCAAATATTAGGATTTGCAAAGTTGGAGCAAAATCGGACTATCCGTTCATTTTCTGTAGAGTAAATTATTTTCTTTGAAAATATTGACATTTTCTGTGGGAGGTACCAGAAGGAGTGGACCGATATTGCCCATCTCCGAACTCGATATAAGTTTGACAATAATATTACGATCTACCAAGTTTGGACCAAATCGAATACTCCCTTCGAGAGATAAATTCTTGTTCGGTGAAATTATGAAATTAAAAAAACGTTTCTTTGTAAACGTTTTCGTTTGACATTTCTTCCCTTATAAAAGTTTTAAATTCACTTTTTCATAGAACAAGAATTGAGGCCCTGCTCAATATTTTCTAGAAGTTTTTCAGGTAAACAGCATATTCTTACTTTCTCATTTTAAAATATACGCTACAAACTATGCCTCTTAGGTGTGATATTGTAAATTGAATTGCAAACATTTGGGGAAAGAAAGAAATGACTAGGTTCATGGGCAAACTTATTTACTTTATTTAAAAAAATAGTCCCTTTCTATTTACATATGATCAAATGTTTACATGGTTCCAAGAACTGTTTGTTTATGTTTTGTTGCCACATTAAAATTTGAAACTCAAGAACAAACGACGCAAAGTTCCTTCAAATAGAATAATGAAGAATAATTAAAAATAAAAGAATAAATACGAATAAAGAAGTAATCTAAGGCGTCTGTGTGTTTTGTAAGAAAAATGCATAATAATAAAAGTGAAATTATGTTACAAATTGATGTGCAAGTTATTACTTTATTAATATTCCAATTTCTGGATCAAAGAGATTTATATTTTAAATTATCTTAAATTGGCTGCATTTATTTTTATACCCTCCAATTTAAAAAGGATGGTATATCAACTTTGTCATTCTCTTTGTAACATACCTAATTATTCGTCTTACACCCATATATATTCATGATCACCATAAAATTCTAAGTCGATTTAACGATGTCCGTCTGTTAAAATTACGATACAAACCACATTATTAGACGCAGCGCTTTTAAATTTGGCACAACATTTTGTATTGTGTCAAGGATATTGGTTTTTTGAAAATGAGATATATCACATTTTTCCACGGATTTGTCTGAAAATTGGTATTTGTAGGTCATAATGGGTTCTAGCTCCGACGGAGGCATAAAGTATATACAAGGTGAGATGAAATAACTGCAACCAATTTCAGACTGCTGTCATTTCTAAGCCACTCGTCCGACAGCTGTTAAAATTGTTCCAGTGGTAGCTCATTATATTGTTTACAAGCGTACGCAAGCATTTTGGAGACAATTTTCCAGAAAAGAAGTTATTCGTGATGGAATTAAAGCGTGATAGTTTGATTTCTTTATATTTGACTTTAAAATCACAAGTGGCTAACGTTAGAGCACTCCAGCATTTAAATGTTAATAGTGTAAGTCCTTGCACTTTTTGGAATTTCAATGGCTTTACCCCGGGTTCATTTTTCAATATTTGCGAATGGAATGTGATATGTTTAGCTCACGAGCCATTTTTCGGTCAATGCGACGCGGGTTTCGATCAAGTCGCTTCTTTACTTTTCGAACCATTTCTGCTGATGTATCTGTTTTCTTCCGTCCACTTCCTAGACGTCGGGCTACGTTACCAGTATCACGGTAACGAGCCATGGTACGAGACACAAAAGATTTATTCACATAACGATAGCCATTTTTGATTTTCCAGCCATGTATAAAGAAATCACGCTTGAATTCCATCACGAATAACTTTTTTCTGGAAAACTCTCACCAAAATGCTTTTGTACGCTTGTAAACAATATAATGAGCTGTCAGTGGAATAATTTTAGCAGCTGTCGGAGGATTGGCTTAGAAATGACAGCAGTCTGAAGTTGGTTGCAGTTTTTTCATCTCACCCTGTATATTCGAAGTGTAAAGACCACATAAAAAGGAATTAACTTTGGATGCAGCTAAAAACTGATTTTGTCATCAAGAATCCACCCAACACACAGATCTACTTATGATAGAATCCAATTTGCTGTCTATTGAAAGTTTATTGCCAATTTTCTCAGAGAAACATAATACCTATTTTCAAGTTCACGTTTAACCTACAGCATTTGTGAGGGAAAAACATATTCATATGTTATTTACTTTCGCCATAGAAACTAGATATACACACATAGCTACATACGCATTGCAAATGTTTGTTAAAATATTATCTATTATTAACGTAATTGAATTCTGTCATGTTCTTCGATATAGAATTGCTTCCGTTTGTTTGCGTTTTTATTTACTTATTTATTTATTTTTTTTCATTTTGAGCCATTATAGAGTTTTCGATCAGCAACAACAGCACCGAAACCCACAGCAGGGCTGGGAGAAAAAAATCCAACAACTACCAAGAATAGATATTAGGTGTTGGTTCAATGTTGTTGCTTTCCTTTGAATTCACTATTTGTGTTTGGCAAAATCAAAGAGAAAGAGGCATAGATACAAACAGCCATATGTTGACAGTATGTTGTGTATTGCTTCTACACTCACTACCTAAGCACTGGTTAAAGAAATATCATTAAATAAACGTTTTAAACTCATTATGCTGATAACAAACTAATTACTAAACTCAACATATTCTTGGCCACCATCTAAAATTAAAAATAAATTAATAGAAGAAATTGTAAAAGTATTTAAAATAATTTGTTAAAGCAAACTTCAATAAGAATAAAGGTCAAAAGTAAAGCGTGTGGCGTTACATGGAAGTGTAATACCGAATTATATGGTGGCGAAACGGAATAGATGATATCGAAATAATTTAACGCGGTCACACCAAAAGAAAGACAATTATTAATTAAAAGATAATTACTTTTTCAAATTCGCTAAAAAATCACGAAAAAGAGATCTCATTGCAAAAATTCTCAAATCGGGAAAAAATCGAAAAGATTTTCAGTGGAATCGAATTTTAAAATAATAGTAAGAGTCTTTAAACATTTGCTGTAATAAATCAGCGAACAAGTTGAAGATTTTTTCAATTTGTTATTCTTCTTTTGTCATTTTTTTTAATTTGTATTTGCGAACACATTTAAACAACCAAAAATGACAGAAAAAGCCTAATGGAGCTCATTTCAAAGCGTGGACCTACTTCTTTCATGTGACAATAATCCGTCCAATGAGAGCTCAAAATGCAAAATTCTTTGGAAGTACAATCAGTAAAATACCAAATTTAAACGGTGCAAAATTATAGAACGAATGGGACTTTTAGTAAGAAAAGGATTTCTATCCTTCCAGGAATTCTTCCCAAACATTCAAGATACCTGAAATCACTTTTGCAGGTCATGATATCGATTTAAGCTATTTTTGGGGTCTTGGCCACTTTTTTTATATTTTGGCCCTTAATTGGCATCTTTGTCTCTAAGGGGTTAGGGAACCATCATACAGATAATTGCCACATAGGAATTTATTTAAGTAAAGTCCCCACATTGGAGTATCCCCAAGTCCACTTTCACATATAATGTGTGGTCAGAAAAGAAAATTTTGTATTCTATTGAATTTGTAACTCTCAAGAGAATATTGGTTGGAAACGTAGATTTGGGATATACATCTATATGATAATATGGTGGATAAAACTATTTTTACTCATTTAAATCACGCGGAATGTTTTTCAGTTTGACATGCTATGTTGTTCTGTTAAATTTTTGATTTGGTCTCTATTTGTCATATTGGATTATAAGGGCTAGAAGAATGTTTTCAATGTAGGTCGATGTCTTGGAGTAGTGCCCATTGTGGTTAAAACACAATTTATTATAAAAATATTAATAATTATTTATTTTAATAAAAACCAACATCGTTAGTTGAAAATATTTTTAAGAATGAAAAAATGTGTATTACATGAATTCAAAATATGTATAAACCAAAACCTAAGACTACATAGTTTCAATTAAAAAGCAAAGTTAAATGTTCAAAGTAAATATGGGAAAACCCCTACAACACTCCCCCCTGAATTTAAACTAAATTTAGCAAACCAATTATATATCATATTCAGTATATACTGCTTTAAGTCGGTTTATGGAAACGTTTTGCAATTTGTCGTTTATCTTAACTTGGAAATATTTCGGGGTTCGTTTGCAGATTTCATATGGGCCGGTGTATTTCTGTCCTAAAGATTTTGTTTTTGCATCAACTCGAATCCAAACATGAGTGCATGTTAAGAGGTTCTTGCTAATAAAAGGTTTGTTGTTCGAATGCATTGATGTTGGTGTTGGCTGCAAATCACACATGGATTTCCGAAGAGTGGTTACTAGGGAACTAGGATCTTCAAATTTCGGAACTGTGAAGAAATCTCCTGGTATTTTGAGGGATTGACCATAGACCAATTCTGCAACCGATGCTTTTAAATCTTCTTTGTAACTAGCACGTATTCCGAGTAGTACTGGATAAAGTGAAACTGTCCATTGATTGTTTTCAGAGCATCGTAGACCCGCCTTTAATGTCCTGTGGAATCTCTCCAGCAACCCGTTACTTTGTGGGTGATAAGATGTTGAAAAACGATGTTGTATACCGAGTGATGTTGTTAATTGTTTCATAAGACTAGATAAAAATTGGCTTCCTCTATCTGAAATTAAAGCATTCGGACAACCAAATCTACATATCCATCCGTTCCAAAATGTTTTGCAAATTGTTTCCGCCCTAATATCAGGGATCGGAAATGCTTCTGGCCATCGAGTAAAACGATCCATACACGTTAACAAGTATGTATTACCCTCAGATTGTGGTAATGGTCCAACTATGTCTATGTGTACCTCTGAAAAACGGCTGCTTTCAATTGGAATATTCATAGTTGGACTCGAAGTATGTCTGTCAATTTTATTGCGTTGACATGGTAAACAGCTTCGAACCATATTGCCAACATCCTTATTCATGGATGGCCAAAAAAAATCGTTGCGATATCATCTTTCTCGTTGTCCGAATACCACCATGAGATAAATTATGTACTGCATTGAAGACATCTTTTCTAAAAGTAGATGGAATATAAGGCCGTATAGTTCCTTGAGAAACATCACAATATATTTGATAATTCCCCAATGGAAAATTTAGCAACTTAATTGAATAAGGTCCATCCTTATTAATTAATTCCTTAATTTCTATGTCTTGCTGCTGTTGTTGACACAATTTGCTATAATCTATTCCTTTCGTACTGATTTCTTCTATTCTTGAAAGAGAATCAGCTACTATATTCTCTTTTCCAGCGATGTGGTTAATATCAGTGGAAAACTGCGCTATATAATCCAGATGACGGCATTGCCGAGGTGAGGCCTTGTCCAAATTTTGATGGAATGCGTAAATGAGAGGCTTATGATCCGTGAATATTTTAAATGGCCTTCCCTCAAGTAAATGTCGAAAGTACTTGATAGCGGAATATATGGCTAATAATTCTCGATCATAAGTACTATACTTCTTCTGAGCGTCATTTAGTTTTTTAGAGAAAAATCCCAATGGTTGCCATGAACCGTTTACATTTTGTTCAAGCACAGCACCATTCCAAAAGAACTCGCATCGACTTTAAGGCCTATTGTTGCGTTCAGCAAAGGAAAAGACAAAGTAGTTGCATCGGCTAACTCCTGTTTACATTTAATGAAGGCTTCCCGGGTTTCGTTAGTCCATGGAACTGGACGCATATCCTTCTTTTTTGCACCGATCAATAAACTATTCAGAGGCGCCTGTGTTTCGGCTCCTTTTGGTAAAAACTTCCGATAAAAATTGATTAGTGCCAAAAATTGACGAAGTGAATGGATTGTTGATGGTTGATTGTAACTCAGAACTGCTTCAACCTTTTTCTTCATTGGACTGACGCCTTTATATGATATTGTATGGCCTAAAAAATCAATTTCGTTCACACCAAGTTCACACTTACCGGCATTTATAATAATGCCGTACTTCTTAAAACGTTCCAATAGCTGCTTAATATGTTCCAAATGTTCTTCTTCAGATTTGGAGAAAACTAGCACATCATCCAGATATACTACGACGAAATCAAGGCCTCTAACAACTTCATCCATAAAACGCTGAAAAGTCTGCGCCGCGTTACATAACCCGAATGGCATTCTTAAGAATTCGAACAGACCAAACGGAGTTATGACAGCAGTTTTTGGAATGTCCGCTTGATTTACTGGTATCTGGTAATAAGCTTTCAGCAAGTCAAATTTTGAAAATACAGTGGAACCAGATAATAACATGGAAAAATCGTTAAGGTATGGTATAGGGTAACTATCTGGGACAGTTATTTTGTTCAGTGCCCTATAGTCCCCACAAGGACGCCAAGAACCATCCGATTTGCGGACCATATGTAATGGATTGGACCAATTACTATTACTGGGACGAATAATACCTTTTTCCATAAGATACTGAAACTCAACCTTTGCAGCAGCTAATTTCTCAGGATCTAATCTTCGGGGCCTTGCCTTAACTGGGTTTCCGTTAGTAGTAATTTGATGTAACACTTGGTGTTGGACATCTATTTTGTTAAGGTTATGCGAAAGTAATTCAGGATATTGTTTTACAATTTCGTGATATTTGTTTTCATCTGTAACCATTTTTATTTGAATATTAGAGCAACCCAAGCTTGATAGTGGTGAATTCAAAAAGTGTTCCCATCGACTAAGCATTTTCTTTGAAGATCTGGCAATAAATGAAAGAATTTTAAAAAATCGGCACCAATGATTGGTTTGGGTACATCGGCCAAAATGAATACCCATTTAAATTCTCTTCTTAAACCCAAATCGAGAACAATAAGTTTCTCACCAAACGTTGAGATAGGAGTATTGTTGGCAGCATATAAAACTAGCTTTGAAGGGTTTTTTGAGGATTTGCATGGAAAAATTGAAATGTCAGCTCCAGAATCAATCAAGTATTTTATTTTAGTACGGCGTTCAGTAATAAATAAACGATTATTACTACCATCGCCGAGAGACGCCGAACTGTCACACGATGGTTTTACTAGTTTTTTGATAATTGAAACTTACATGGTTGAACGCATTTTGATGCTTTATCAGCAAATCGCCAATGATACCAACACAAACCCGAGTCTTTACGGCTTCTAGATTTAGATCGAGCTCGTGGGACTTGCACAATTTGTTTCGCTTGGTGTTGACGGGAGCGCCGTTCGAGCGCATCAATTCGATGAATAATTTCATTCAACTTACCATCCAACCCGGATGAATCTTGGTTAGTTTTATTATTTGAAGAAATTTCGGAAATTGTTGTTGATGCTGAAAATTGTTCGTAAATTTTGTCTGCTATACCAGATAGATTATCTAAGTCCATGGTATCGGTTACAGCGAGGATGCATTTAACATTTTCTGGAAGACGGTCCATAAACAACGTGCGCATAATTTCATTGCTTACCCTGGTGCCAGCAAGAGATTTCATTCTATGTAGAAGATGTGACGGCTTTTGATCACCTAATTCCAAACCGCTCAGCAATTTCTTCAACTGCGACTCATCTGATTCAGCGAAATGTTTGATTATTCTAGCTTTCATTGCTGCGTATCTTCCAGTTGATGGTGGATTTATCACGATATCCTTCAATACAAACAAAATTGATGGGTCCAGATGACTAATCAGATATTCATATTTAGTAGAATCTTGCGTAATTCCATTTAAATTGAAGCTGGATTCGACTTGTAAGAACCAAATTTCGGGCTCCTCACGCCAAAATGGGGGCAGTTTTGCAATTCTAGCAGCAAAAATGTGCATTGAATTCGAGGGATGAGAATCCCCAACTAAATGCGTATCTCCTCCTGACTGCGATGTGCGAACGTTTTCTTCAGCCATTTCAATTATCGGGGTCACCAAATTGTGGTTAAAACACAATTTATTATAAAAATATTAATAATTATTTATTTTAATAAAAACCAACATCGTTAGTTGAAAATATTTTTAAGAATGAAAAAATGTGTATTACATGAATTCAAAATATGTATAAACCAAAACCTAAGACTACATAGTTTCAATTAAAAAGCAAAGTTAAATGTTCAAAGTAAATATGGGAAAACCCCTACACCCATATAAAAGTATCTCCTGATTTTACCATATTTCAAAGGATTTGGCTAAAAATGTGTATTTGGGGGGTGAAAACTTACACAAAAATATGAACATATCTACAAATTTTAGAATTTTTTCCATATAATAGTACCCCCTCAAGTCCACTTTTTGGCGGACAAACAGACCGACATGGTTAAGGAGACTTATAAGAACGCTAATGGACAATCTGAGGTGCTAATGGCTTAAAAAAGTAATTAACTTTGGCTATTCTTAATTCATTCAGCGCTCAATTATGAGGTGTACAAAATACAGCAAATTCCAAATTACTGCTCATTTCACTGAAAGATTTTGCTACGATTTTTACCATACTAAAAATTAATTTGATCCCTTAGATGGGGATAAGATTGATATATACTTTTTAATAGATTTGTATAGCACATCCACACCTTTGAAGCCCACGGCTTAAATATGGGTACAGGTATTTTAAAACACTTTTAATCGACCAGTACGGGAACACTTATATCAGTCATATCTGTGAATAATTATGCTTTGACAAATATGCATAATAGACAAAAACTACGGGCCGGCAACGCGGACCGGGCCAGCTAGTTTTTAATAAAATACAAAATTTTTACATGCATTCCATCTTTTAATGGTGTTTAAATTTTTTTAAACTAATAGCTTGAAAGTTGCGTCAGGTTTTTCAAAAAAAAAATTACTTCTCAGAAAAAGAAGGAATTATCCGATTTTGCTCCAACATTGCAAATCCTAATATTTGCATCAGTGCTAGGTCGGGTGCGAAAATTGGCAATATCGGTTCACTCCATCAAGTATCTCCCCCACAAAGGTTAAAACATTTGAATAATTATAACTCTTATAAAATGTGATGTAAAAACCGATTATCTTCAAATTACACACATCACAATATTTTTATAAACCCAACATCTGGTGGTAAGGTAAAATATGTCGGAACACTTTTTCCGGTACCTCCCCCACAAAGGCTCAAACTTTTGAATAACCATGAAGCGCATAAAAAGCCAAATGAGCATCCAATCATTTTCAAACTTGGCACATGTCAATATTTCCACAAACACAAAATCTGTTATAAAGAGAGTGGAGATCGGACCATTCCTTCTGGTACCTCCCCAAAAAGGGTCAAAGTTGAATAACCAAAACGTTCTTAAAATCCGTAATAAGCATACGGTTCTCCTCATATTTCACATATCCCATTATTTCTACTAACACAAGATCTGCCGTGAAAATGGCATATATCGGTCCTTCTGGTACCTCCCCCACAATGGGTCAAAACTTTGAGTAACCATGAAACTCATAAAACGAGAAATTAACATCCGATTCAATTCAGACTTGGTACATCTCAATATTTCTATCAACACAAGATCTGGTATAAAGATGACAGCATTTGTCCAAACAGTTATTTCGATATTATTAAATTTTTATCAACATTTCGGAGTAAACATTTGATATTTAAATGTAAAAGCATAGTATTTTTGTATCCGCAAAAGGAAAGACATTTCCACTTCCCAAACCCTTAATAACATTGTATGTTGGGTAGTATTTTATGAAAATATTGCATATATAATCAAAAACAATGGCAATCCATTTGAAACTTGCGAGTGGTGTTCGTTTGTGAAGCTTTGTCTACAACAAGCCTCTATTCAACATGATAATGCTGCAGCAGAAGTAGTAGCTGCATTTGCCTCAGCAACAATGACAAATTCCATAACTTCCGCTACGCAAAGCTAGAAACAAACAATACCCACCTATTCTGTCGGTTACAAATTGTTTTCAGCGGATACTTTCTCATTTTACATATCTTTTCGGTAGCTTTACGTATTTAGTGTCATCGCACTCGTCGAGCTTATATTGCAGATAATGATATAGTATTTAAATATTTATCAAAAGAGAAATAAACAAAACCATTTGGAAGGGTGATAAGTTAAAGGCAGTAATACTGGAATTTACAACTGATACATTTATGTTTAAATGTATCGCTTGGCCTTACAAACTCATGGTATTGAGAGGTATAAAACCAAAAAATGATGGACGAGTTGTTGATAAACAGTGACATTACCTAGAAATCCTTTAATGGAAGACATCGCAAACTTGCTGGTATCAAGTCGAATAAGTGAAAAAAGTGGAGTCACGTTATAGATACGACGAGACACATATTCACAGTTGGAAGGAATGCAATGTCCCTGCGAAGGTTCTAGTAATAACAGATATAAATATCACATATTATTATTTTAACTATTTTGTTTTTATTTATTGTCAGTACGAACTCTAAGGAACTGACGCCTGGACTTATAACAACCCATCTCTAGCTTCGATAGAATTACGATGAATTTTATAGGTGTCTGGATAGTGATTGTAGCGTAATATATTGTCAAAGATGTTTCAGCGCATCTAACGCTGCGTTTTTTAAAAAGGGGAATGTGGAAGGCACCACGCCGCTTTGACATTTTATAAAATAAGTAGCCTAATTTTACCGCAGTAAATTCCTAAATGTTTTTGTGTAAATTTCAGAAACATCGAGTCTTATTAAAGATATATATGGGAGCTATATCCAAATCTGTATCGATCTCGATAAAATTTAGCAAATGTATTTCTGAGCTGTATTTGATATATTTCCCTGTTTGGTATATGGTCGTTACGGAGAGCATATCACGGCTGTGGGGAACAAATATAAGAAATCGGATAAACAATATATATGACAGATATAGCTATATCTGAAAGCATCTTCACCAAATTTGACATATTAATTTCTAGACTCAATTTGGTCGTAAGTGTTAAATTCCATCCCATTTGGGCTAATATTACAAATTTGGTTTACAATAGAGTGCAAATCGGACGAAGTTGTATATGGGAACTATATTTAAATCTAAAACGTTATAATTTAGCAAGGGTATTTGTGAGCTGTATTTGATATATTTCCCCAAATATTGTTGTTAATGTGCACTCTATTACGGCTGCGGTGGACAAAAATAACAAATCGGACGAACAATATATATGGAAGGTATAGCTATATTTGAACCGATTTCGATCAAATTCGGCATACTTATTTTCAGACCTAATTTGGTAGTATGTGCAAAATTACATACTGATATTACACAAGTTCAATGGGGTTCGTCTTTGGGCCAAACAAATGATTTGTGCAAAATTTTATCTGGATCGGGCATTAAATGCGACCTATACTTTATTTACAAAAATACATGGACAGACGGACGGACATGCACAAATCGACTCACATTGTGCAGATCATCAAAGAGAACTATGGATCTATCCCGTTTTCTTTTGCCTGTTACAAACAAATGCACAAAGACATAATACCCTGACCACCTTGTGGTGTAGGGTATAAAAATAGCTGAGACGAACTCATAGCTATTGCTGTTTTGTTTGCTATATTTGTTTCTTCATTGCCGTTTAGGCCTAAATAGCACATCAAAACGACCTAAATAGCTGGCTGTCAACATTTCATGGCAGTTGCACTGTAAAGTTAAGGCCAATTTCAATCGGTGCTGGCTTTTAAACCTTGCCTCCCTACATTTCACACATTCTCGCCTTACGCGATGAACATTTTCTGTGTCTTATTGTAGAGTTTTCCATTTTCTTTTATAGTAAAGCCTTTTTTGTAAAGCATTGTAAAATAAATTTAAATAATAATAAAAAATGCAATTTACGTCAATGTCTGTCATTTTGGTAATAACTATTGAACAATAAAACCTTCACATAAGGATATAATATGTCATTGTGGAGATTGTAAGATCCATATATATTTGTTTTAATGTGACGAATTGTAAATAATCCATCCTTTGTTATAAGACAATGAGCAGGATTATTTTTGAATTATTTTTTCAATGGAAATGTGAATTTATTCTTGAATATTATTTTTATTTCTTTGAGGAGAATCCCTAAAGAACACATTAAAACTTTTACATATTTTCTCTTTTTACCTTAGAGAAAATATACTGTATCTCCAGAATAAGTTCGTAAATAGGTAGGGAAAGTGTACGGAAAAGAAGGTAGTTGAATGAGATAAATGTCATTTCTTCTCCATCTCCACTAAATCTCTCTTCTCCCTGTATCTTTTATAATCCACGAATCAATAAATGTCTAGAATACGTGCATTAACTTATGTTGAATGCTAGCAAGTGCCTGTCACTTCGTCAGAGAAAATTCCATCTTAATACCTTAGATATGTTCCAGCAGTTCGTGTTTATATATTTTTAGTACTCAAAATGCACAATTTGTTCAGTTTGGTAACATTTTTTTGTCAAAACATCATACATTGTAATAAATTACCAGTCCTACAAGGTTTTATACATTAATCAAGTTTTTCCTTTTTCGGAAAGAATAATAGGAAAATGTTTATCTTTTACAACACCAAAAAGTCTTTAATACCCTTAATTTTGAAATTTACCAAGGATGATAATAGTAAAACCATTCCACAATGGACTCACATCCAATTTTCTGTCTGTCAACATCTCCATATGTAAACCCTAGAAACTAACAAATTTCAGAGTTTCAGCATTATACATTTATCCAATAAAATCTACATGTCTCCATTCTAGAACACCAACAGTGATCAAAAATGAGTACCATTTAGTACTTTCGTACAACTCTCCAACCACGATTCTCATACCAAATTTCTAGTTATACCCTCAACCTTTAAAAAAGGAGGGTATATTAACTTTGCCATTCCGTTTGGAGCATTCCTAAATATCATCATAATCATCATAAAATTCTAAGTCGATTTAACGATGTCCGTCTGTCTGTTCGTTGAAATCACAATACAGTCCACATTATTTGACGTAGAGCTTAAACAATTTATATTGTGTCTAAGATGGTTGGTATTAAAAATCAGATATATCGGTCCACGTTTTGGAATAGCCGCCATATAACGATACCTCCCGATATTCGGTATTTTGATGTTTTTCACCACGTTTGTCCACGGGTTTGTATAAAAATTGGAATTTGTTGGTCATAATGGGTGGTGAAGCATTGTATGTATAGGTCCGCGTTTTTGTATAGCCCACGTATAGCCGTACCCACTTTTATGTAAAAATGTTTTCTTTACCCAATGGTGGAGGCCTGGTTAGGCCTAACCGAACTTAATGTTTTTTTTTTTTTTTTACTTGTTTTCAACTCTTTTCGTTCACATAATACCTAATGGGACCATTTTAGAATTTTAGTAACATTTTAGAACTATTCATAACCTTAAAGTTAGATATTCCAAAAACCCTTTGTTAAATCTATCCTGCACTCCATTAGTGACTCTCATTACAAATATCTAGCTCGTTCCGTTTCTCCAATACAAAAGTATTCAATTTTTAATACATTTTAGTACTTTTCGTTTTGCTAAGTACGAATTTCCCACGCCTACACACTCAAACTGTCTCTCCTGCATATTCAACATTAAAGCTTCAGCCGTTTCATCTGGGCGTTATTTAACAACTCTTTAATGTACAGGGTGAGATAAAAAAACAGCTTTGTTCGAATTGGTCACCTTTGACACGAATTATGACCTCCAAACTGCCAATGAAATCGTCACAAGCTGCCCGAATGTTGTTCTGCGGCCCATTCCCGACGATGTGATCGCCCATTCCCGACGAGGTGATCGAAACTTTAGTATTTTGGAATGTCATTTTTCAATATTTGCCGATATATGCCGGGATATGTTCAGCTCCCGATCCATTTTCGACCGCTGCGACGCAAGTTTCGATCAAGTCGCTTCTTTACTTTTTGAACCATTTCTGCTGATGTTGCTGTTGTATCTTCCGTCCACTTCCTTGACGTCGGGCTACACTACCAGTATCACGGTAGCGAGCAATGGTACGGGACACAAACGATTTATTCACATTTAAATGCTGGAGTGCTCTAACGATAGCCACTTTTGGTTTTCCAGCCAAATTAAAGAAATCACACAATCACGCTTGAATTCTATCACGAATTTTTTTTTTTTTTTGAAAATTCTCACCAAAATGCTTTAGTACGCTTGTAAACAATATAATGAGCTGTCACTGGAATAATTTTAACAGCTGTCGGACGAGTGGCTTAGAAATAACAGCAGTCTGAAATTGGTTGCAATTTTTTCATCTCACCCTGTATATAGATTAACAAAATTCTTGGAGATAATAGATATTGGTCAACTCTCGGCGTAAACTTGTGCAGTGTTATTTGGGCTATTTCAGAATGTTATATTGATTGAAAAACTACATCAAATTTTTTCTTACTAAGCTATAAAATAATTTATAACATTTAAAGATATATACAAATACGCAACTTACTTAATTATACAATTATTTTTCTTTTCTTTCTTCTTTTCAGATACCACTGTCAAGACTTTAAACTGCTTCAAAGTTAGCAATAAGCGATATCTACTTATTTTTAATATATACATAAATCTTTATACAAACGTAAAGAAAAAACATATGCATTAACATCGTATTCCATCCATTATCAACGTTAAATAAAAATCGAAAAAAAAACTAGCACACTTTTGTTAAGAACAAAACAAATGTAGCAAGGATATAAGAAAAGATTTTGAAATTTTAAATTTCATATTTTGTAACGTACACAAAGAACAAAACCACACAACATCCAATCGAATCAAAAGAGTCGTGGTATAAGAAAAGAAATTTGGTAGTTCACCATGATGGCTCATTGCAATGTTTGAACGTTTTCGCCTTAGTAATTTAAGTCGCCACTACCAATTACGAACTACAGAACTGGCTCGAGATAAGAAACAAAGACAACAATGTATTACAGTGCTATTTCTCGATGACACCACGCACACCTTTCGGATAGAGGTAGGTATATTATGCTATAATATGTTTTATTGAGTGCTAAAATTATAGGGTATTATTAAACACAATTATAGAAAACGGACATATTACTACGCTATTATGGGGCTTGGATTTATAGGGGGTTTTTCAACAAGTGATTTTATTTTGAATGACCAAATTTGGATGTAGAAGCTATGTCATTACTAACAATGGAACGTGATACGCTTCAACCAGCCATTGAAATTATTAAAATGCATTATCAAAATTGTAAAAATCTCGCATCTACAGGTACCAAAACTAAAGCACTTTTGGGAAGTGTCGGGACAAGAATAAAACACGCTTAAGAACAACTAAGTATACTGTTGCTTTAGCCGAAAGAGTTTGAAGTCAAGGATTATACATTATAAGTCATATAAAGTTCAGTAAACACAAGGACTTACGCCAGCCGATAATCAATAAGGTATTTTCTTTGCTGATTGGGTCCTTAAAATGCATGAAAATTAATCCATCGATAATATCGTCTTGACTCCGAAATCCTTGACAGATGTGCAGCGCCAGCATATGTCAGTTTATTAAAAAAAAAATTGGCAAACATTATGAAAAATGTTGACCTCTTACGAAGGGGTGGAACAATATTATCTACTTCTCATCTGAACTAACTCTGCTTTTACATTAATAAAAATATTGCGGTGTATGAAATTTGAAGAGAGTCCGAAGCGAATTTCCCATTTTATGAAATTGAAGGTAGTCCGATATATTCCATCTTCACAGCTGATCTTTTGTTAGTAAAAATATTAAGATGTGCATAGTTTTAAAGTAATCGAATGCTCATAGTTATTCAAAATTTGATCCTGGGAGATATCAGAAGGAGTGGTCCGATATATCCCATATTCACTTCAGATCTTGTGTTAACAGAAATTTTGGAATGTGTGATGTTTAAAGGAATCGAATGCTTATTTTATTTTATGAGAGTCATAATTATTCAAAATTTTGGTGATCCTTTCTGGTTCGATACTGTAAATTAATTTCTGTTAAAATTTTTGACCTTTTGTGGGGGACCGAACTCGATTTAAGTTTGACAACAACATTATGATGTACTAAGTTAGGATTAAATCGGATAGTCCCTTCGAGAGTTATCGTGCGCACCCGCCAAATAGACGGGCGGACGGACAGCCTTAAATAAACTCCAAAACGGACGGAAACGGACTTTGTCTAAAGAGACCTGGAGTCTACATCCGTTATTTTGATAATGCACATTTTGGAAATATCAAATAATATACAGGGTGAGATGGAAAAACTGCGACCAACTTCAGACTGCTGTCATTTCTAAGCCAGTGGTCTGACAGCTGTTAACAAGCGTACAAAAGCATTTTGGTGTGAATTTTCAAGCGTGATAGTGTGATTTCTTTATATTTGGTTATGCTATTGTTAGAGCACTCCAGCATTTAAATGTGAATAAATCTTTTGTGTCTCTTACCATCGCTCGTTACCGTGATACTGGTAGCGTAGCCCGGGGTCAAGGAAGTGGACGGAAGAAAACAGCAACATCAGCAGAAATGGTTCGAAAAGTAAAGAAGCGACTTGATCAAAACCTGCGTCGCAGTGAACGAAAAATGGCTCGTGAGCTGAACATATCGCAATATTCCATTCGGCAAATATTGAAAAATGAGCTCTGGGTAAAGCCATTGAAATCCAAAAAAGTTCAAGAATTTACACCGCAACAGAAAGAAAATAGACTCAAAAGAGCTAAAGAGTTGCTTCGCTTAGCCAAAAGTGTTGAACTGCGGAATTTAGTTTTCTCGGATGAGAAAACAGTCGTTGTCCAGCAGTTTGTAAACAAAAAAAAAAAAAATGATTGTGTTTGCTTGCTAAAGAGGTCAGCTGAAAATGTTCACCTTCTGTTGTTCAACAGAACTCAAGCGTCGGCCATGGTCGCTCTCCGCCCGTATTAATCGACGGTGGCATAAGAATAAATGCCGAATTTTATCGCGAAAATATTCTGGAGGGTGTATTAAAACTTTGGGATGCAAACATTTTGGCCGCAGACCTTGGACATTCCAACAGGACTCAGCACCATCGCACTCAGCACGCGCCACCCAAGATGGGTTACAAAATTAATTTCCTCGCTTCATTTCCAGCGCACAATGACTACCGAAATCTCCGGATACCAATCCGTTGGAATATTGTGCCTGGAGTACTTTGGAAAGCAAGGTTGGCACTGAAAATAAAAGTGTAGATCACCTCAAAAAAGCGTTTCGCCGAGAATGGGCCAAAATACCGCAGAACAATTCGGCCAGCCTGTGACGGTTTCATTGGCAGTTTGAAGGCCATAATTCGTGCCTAAGGTGACCAATTCGAACAAATCTAAACTTATTCTGAAATTTGATGCTATTTCCGACATTTTTTGTTTTCATTCAATAAATTAAAAAAAATGTAAAAATTATGGCATTTGACCCTATATAATAAGCAAAATTCCGAAGACTTTTGACTTTGTGATTTGGTCAAGTAAAATTTCATGAAAGGGATATGGATGTCACATTGTTTTTCTTCTTTATTTAGAAATAATTATTTATTTCAATAAAGCATATTTCGTTGAATATCAAAATAACACATCTTATTATTGGAAAACCCCCATTATAAATTATGTTTATAGTTTGACTAAAATTATTTGTATATTCTCCCCAATTTAAAAAAAAAAATATGTGGAGATGTTTGTTGGTAAAGTACTATCACCTCAACACATTGCTAATGATTTTCGATGTTATCTTTGTTTCCACTGTATATTAATTTTCTTACATACATGTTTTTATTTGTTTATTCATGTTTTTTCCTCAATCTATTTACATTAATAACATTGGCTTCTCCCAACTACCGACATTGGTTTTGCACGCACTTTTCTTTTCTTCGCCATTATCAACAAGTTGTGTGTGGAAAGTTATCATGGTATTTTTGAATTTTCATTTAATTATCAGGGTAACAGTTTCGATTTCTTAGACATACAAGTTTGTAAATGAAATGTTGTAAATGTTGTATTTTTACGCAGACAGAACACATCGCATCGTATAGACACTCGTAATAATGATATGCAATTTTCATTTTTTTAATAAGTACAAATGTAAATTGTTCTTGTGTGCGCTGGAAATGAAGCAATTAATCTCATTTTGTAACCATTCTTGGGTGGCGCGTACTGAATGCGATGGTGCTGAGTCCTGTTGGAATGCCAATTGTCTACGGCCAAAATGTTTCCATGCCCAAGGCTTAAATACACCCTCCAGAATATTTTCGCAATAATATTCGGCATTTATTCTGATGCCACGGTCGATTAATACGAGCGGAGAGCGACCATCGGCTGTAATGGCGGCCCACACCATCACCACGGCCGGCGTTTGAGTTCTGATGGCCAACCGAAGGTGCACATTTTCAGCTGGCCTTTTTGGCAAGTACACACAATCATTCTGCTGGACATCAAATGTTTTCTCATCGGAGAAAACCAAATTTGGCAGTTCACCACTTTCGGCCAAACGAAACAACTCTTTAGCTCTTTTGAGTCTATTTTCTTTCTGTTGCGGTGTAAGTTCTTGCACTTTTTGGAATTTCAATGGTGTTACCCCGAGCTTATTTTTCAATATTTGCCGAATGGAATATTGCGATATGTTCAGCTCACGAGTCATTTTTCGGCCACGGGTTCGTCGCGGGTTTCGATCATGTTGCTTCTTTACTTTTCGAACCATTTGCTGTTTTTTTTCCGTCCACGTGCTTGACGTCGGGCTACACTACCAAAATCACGGTAACGAGCGATGGTACAAGACACAAAGGATTTATTCACATTTAAATGCTAGAGTGTTCTAACGATAGCAACTTGTGGTTTTCCAGCCAAATATGAAGAAATCACACTATCACGCTTGAATTCCATCACGAAAAACTTATTTCTGGGAAATCCTCTCCAAAATGCGTTTGTACGCTTGTAAACAATATAATGAGCTTGAATTCCATCACGAAAAACTTATTTCTGGGAAATCCTCTCCAAAATGCGTTTGTACGCTTGTAAACAATATAATGAGCTGTCGCAGGAATAATTTTAACAGCTGTCGGACGAGTGGCTTTGAAATGACAGCAGTCTGAAGTTGGTTGCAATTTTTTCATTTCACCTCGTACTTTATGGGGTCTACGACGAATATTTATTATATTATATATTTTATTTAATATACCCTCCTTTCATTGGTGGAGGGATAATAAGATTCTCAAGTTAAAATATGTACTTATTTTTGGAATGAATTGAAAAGCGCGAAAGATAAATGAAACTTACAAAATTATAATTCAAATCATTAAAAACTCAATTCCATGCCCCAAATCTGGCTAAAGTCTCTATTGTGCGCTCCACAATTTACATTTCCTCAAATTGAATCTTTCGAAATAACAAAATAAATCCCATTTATAGCTACATATAAACTATAATAATATTTCCCTTATTTTTAGAAACGCGCCAAAGGCGGTGATTTACTGGAGCAAGTATATCAGTTTCTCGAACTATCCGAAAGGGACTATTTTGGCCTATTATTTCCCTCAAAACCAGGAGATGTTGTGGTAAGTTCAAAGAATAAAATTAAAACTATTTGAAACATAATTGTTATCACATTATCTTTTGTTCTGTTTTAGCGGTGGGTTGATGCCCAAAAGCCTTTCAAGAAACAATGCAATAGTATTGCTTTGGACAATGACGCCGTACCACTGCTAGAATTTAGGGTTAAGGTAAATATTTAATTATTATCTATATTCGCCAGCTGTCTAATGTATTTATCCATTATTTTGTTTGTAGTTTTATGTAAGTGATCCCAGTCGTTTACAAGAAGAATTTACACGTTATCAGTTTTATTTACAAATAAAACGTAACATATTATTGGGCAAGTTGCCATGTTCACTTAATACACAATGTCTGTTGGCAAGTTATACAGTGCAATGTAAGTATTATTTGGAATATTTTGTAAATGTTTGAAGGCAAATGATTGGTCTTTTCTATAGCTGAACTGGGCGATTTCAATCCCACGGAACATCAGGCTGGTTACTTGAGTAATATGCAATTATTAGCTGATCAAACCCCAGATGCTGAACGCAAAATATCTGAACTACATAAACTACACCGCGGTCAGTTGCCTGCGGATGCCGAATATAATTATTTAGAACATGCAAAAAGACTTGATTTATATGGAATTGATTTACACAAAGCCATGGTGTGTATTAGAAAGTGTATATTTAAAAAAAAAATATTTATTAAAACAATCATTTTTTACAATGGCAGGATTCCAATGGCAAAGAATTGCAATTGGGTGTATCGGCCATAGGCCTATTAGTGTTTCAAAACGGTTTACGGATAAACACATTTTCTTGGTCCAAAATGGTCAAAGTTTCTTTTAAGCGTAAAGATTTCTTCATTCAGCTGCGCCGAGAACCGGTGAGTTTTTCAGACTTTCTTTCCGGAGTACATACCTATTTAATGTATATTTTTCTTTTCGTTAGTCCGAAAGCTATGACACTCTGTTGGGCTTTAGTATGACATCACACAAGCATGCAAAATCATTATGGAAATCCTGTGTTGAGCATCATTCTTTCTTCCGACTGAAACGGCCACATCGTTTATCACGATTTCTTAATTTAAGCTTGGGATCAAAGTAAGTTCCACACAAAAATAAAAAAATATTGAAGTTCTTAAAATTGTTACTTGCCTTCAGATTCTATTACTCTGGGCGTACCGAATTGCAAGCCGTACAGGAATCAAAACAACGTGTTAAGATCCACAAGGCCTTTGTACGTTCACCAAGTAAACGGCTTATTGCTATTGGACCAGGTGGCACTACAATGTCCCCCTTAGCAAATGGAGCCAGCGGCTCTGATAGTAATGGCAGTGTTTCTCACAATGGTAAAGCTCCGTCCGCTATTGCTGCCACACATACGTCCATTTTAACTATAACAAAAACCAGCCGTCCACATCATGACAATAAAGTTACGTCAAAACAATTGGATACAATGCCTCGTAAAGCTTGGGAACAACAAAGTGATGAATATGACATCCAACTGTAAGGATTTCCTACTGCAGTAACCCGACAGTTCTATATGTATTTAACCATCATATTTTGTAACTTTTACAGAGATACTGGCTATATTGATCAATGTGGTCGCCGCTTTGAATCTCCAGTACCCGCATATAGTACGGGATCGCATAGTCCAAACGGCACTCAAATATGTGCAGGCATGAACCCTTACATGAATGGTTGTTCTACAGCCCCAGAAAGTGGTAGCGATTTAATAACAATACGTTTGCTGGCCGATGAACATGGTCGTTTTGGATTCAATGTCAAGGGTGGCATTGACTTGGGATTGCCGGTTCAGGTGTCAAAAGTTGTGCCCCATACGCCTGCCGATCGTTGTACGCCAAGGGTTTGTGAAGGCGACGAAGTTGTCCTCATTAATGGCAGAGAAGTCACTGGACTGACACACGAACAAGTTGTCAATATGATAAAAGATTGCCGCAACACACGTACCGGCGAATTGCTACTTACAATGCGTCCTTGCTCAACAGGTCCAGCTCTAACCGAAGAAGAAGAACCTCTATATCAATATGTACCGGAAACTGACGAGATAGGCTCACATTCAAACCTGCTCGATGGAGATGCTCTGTTTACACAAAGTTTATTGTTACTTAGCGATGGCCTGGCTTCAGGTGCGCTTTTGGCTCAATACGAATTGATGTATCGTAAAAATCCCGACCTGGCCATAACGGAAGCCAGAAAACCTGAAAATGTTGCTAAAAATCGTTATCGTGATATATCGCCATATGACTGTACGCGCGTAACGTTAGTCAATTGCTCGAGCGGTGATTATATAAATGCAAACTATGTAAATATGGAAATCCCAGGAGGCATTAATCGATATATTGCCACCCAAGGTCCTCTGGCCTCCACAACAACGGATTTCTGGCGTATGGTGCAACAGGAAAGTAGTCACTTAGTTGTAATGCTAACGACAGTAATGGAAGCTGGCAGACAAAAATGTCACCAATATTGGCCAGTAACAGGAGATGAACTACAGTTGGGCGAGGGTTTGTGTGTGAAATGTCTTAGTGAAAAACCAGACGAGACAGGAAGTTTTGTTTTTCGGGAGTTTCTGCTATGTGACAGGCGTACTGGCGAACAACGTCATATACAACATATGCAATATCTTGCCTGGCCCGATCATTGTGTTCCCTCAGATCCAAATCTTTTCTTGGAATTTGTGGAACGAGTTCGAAATGCTCGCAATCGTACATTGCTGCAGGAAATCGAAGAAAGTCTTAAACAAGTTCGGCTTTTAGATGCTGATGCTGATGAAAATGGTGGTATTATGGGCGAACGCAAATGTGCTGCAAGTAATGGTGTTACTCCCGAAGATGAAACACCAGTTTCAACAAGTGTCCATCAGTAAGAATTTCTTCTTTTTTGCAATTCAATAAATTGCTTCCAATTTTCCATTATTAAATGTATTTTTACGTTGCAGATGTATTAGTGCTGCTAATCCACCTGTGATAGTGCATTGTTCGGCTGGTATTGGGCGTACAGGTGTTTTGATACTAATGGATACAGCATTAGCCTTGATGGAGGCTCGGGAACCAGTCTATCCGTTGGACATTGTGCGTACAATGCGTGATCAAAGAGCTTGTATGGTGCAAAATGTGGTATGTAAATTATGTGACAATGATTTGAAAACTAGTTTAAAAGAATCAGCTGGTTTTGCTGACTGATGTATACCCTCAGCCAATATTCGATTATTTAAATATATTTTGATTATTCAAATTGTTGACCCTCTATGGAGTAGGATCCGAAGGAATGAGCTAATATTGTCCATTTCGTGTCGCATCCAAATAAATATGATATAAATATTGCGACGTGCCAGGTTTGGACTATATCGAATACTTCCTTCATTTTATATGTGATCATTTTTAGAAAAATAGCTCACTTTTTTCTCAAGTTATGACAGATAATATTATTGAAAATGGTGACCTTTTGTGGGTGAGGTACCAGAAAGAAAGGGTTCGCAGTTATATATATCATCTACACAACAGATCAGTAAAACTTGAAGAGAGTTCAAAGCTTATTTTGCTTTTTTTGAGCGTTTTGTTTTTCAAAATCTTGAACCCTTTGTGAGAGACGTGCGAGAAGGAATGGTCCGATCTATACCATCTTTATAACAGATCTTGAATTCATGGACATTTTGAGATGTACCAAGTCTGAATGGAATCACATGTTAATTTCGCGTTTTATGAGCTTCACGGATGTTCAAAATGTTGACCCTTTGTGGGTGAGGTACTTGATGGAGTGGACCGATATTGTCCATTTTCGCACCTGACCTAGCACTGATGCAAATATTAGGATTCACAATAATGGAACCAAATCGAATTATCCATTCTCTTTCTGTGCAGTAAAATATTTTTTGTGAAAATTTCGACCTTTTGTGGGGGAGCTGCCAGTTGAGTGGACCGATATTTTCCATCTTTACTCCAGACCTTGGGGTAATAAAAATATTGTGATGTGCGAAATATGAAGAGAGCCGGATGTATATTTCGGATTTTAAAATCGTTTTTGTTATTTAAACTTTGACCCTTTGTGGAGGAGGTACCAGAAGGAATGGTCTGATCTTTACCATCTTTATAACAGATCTTGTGTTAATAGAAATTTTGAGATTTGTCCAGTCTGAATGGAATAACATGTTAATTTCGCGTTTTATGAGTTTTACGGAAAGTTAAAATGTTGAACCTTTATGGGGAAGGAGTGGATCGATATATTCCATCTTCACACCAGAGCTTGGATTAATAAAAATAGCGTGATGTGTGTTTTATAAAAGTTATGATTATATATTTGTTTGAGTGGACCGATATTGTCAATTAGCACTGATTCAAATATTAGGATTTGCAAAGTTGAAGCAAAATCGAATTATCCTTTTTCTTTCTGTGCAATAAATTTTTTTCTTTGAAAATGTTGACATTTTATGGGGGGAGGTACCAGAAGGAGTGGACCGATATTGCCCATCTCTGAACTCGATCTAAGTTTGACAATAATATTACGATGTACTAAGTTTGGATCAAAACGGATGCTCCCTCCCTAGCCATATGGCTGAGGGTATAATTAGAAAAATTGTTAGTTATTTCTAAAGTGTTGCAAAGTTATGTAAAGCATATTTATGTTAGTTGGAAAATAATAGATGAAAGTCTTACCAACCAAAAACTGGTTAAAACAGGTAGTCTCTTAAGTAATTCGATTTATAGGGGTTTTGTTGCTTATATCTATTAAAAAATATATTTAATTTAATTTTAAATTGTTTCATTTTAGAGCCAATATCGTTTTGTATGTGAATGCATTTGTGCAGCCTATATGAAAATGTCTCGAAATAGTGCTTTATTGGCACAAGAGGATGAGGATGATGACGTTGGCGGTGATGATTAGACCAACATTTTTGTGACTTTTGCGGAAGTATTGCACGTGCCTCTTTATTCGAAAAACACAATAATCTTTAAAATGAACACTATATATACACACACACGTTATCGAGAAACGCAAACAAATAATAACACACAGAATCATTTACCTAGAGACGTGAACAATTATAATTGATAATATACACATATATTTTTATATGCAACTTACAATTACTAAACCCAATTACAATACGGATACAATTTACAATTACATAGAAGATTACAACATATTGTATACGCATGTATAAAAAAGAAAACCTTTACACCCAAAAATAATGGCGCATCCAAAACTAGCATTACTATTTGAGTTGAAATGCATTATGTTAAAAATATAATGTCGTTAAATTTGAAGTTAGATTGCTTCTACGATTCGGAATGCATTTCAAATATAAATTAACAACATAAACTTCAAAATTATCTTCCTTGTTTTCTTCCTTAATGTAGAGATTTATATACTATTCATAAGCGTATTATTGTGTATTTTATTTAATATATTCATCATTATAAGATGAATTACAAAAATAATTGTCCATATTCATGAATATGTCTAACAAAATTCCGTACCAGGATGTTTTCTTGTTCTATTATTATTTTAGGATATTAAACTTAATCAAACACACACAATTAATAAACAATTAGTATTCTAGCACCAAAAAATAATATTTATGCGATAATAAATTTCACATACAATTAAATACAACAATGAAATACATATTTTATTATTCTAAGAATTACTTATACACTGTAGTTTGTGTCCCCTTTAAAGTTGTATAAAAAAGTCCAATTTATTTTATAAGAAAATTTAATAAAAACAAAAAATCCATATTTAGATACCCAACTGAGCAAAGTACTAGTTTAATTTTTGCAATTTTTTAACAATTATTTGAGGAAGATTCGATATTTCTTTATTTTTGCAAGTGAAATTGTGTTTTTATGGAAACATATGACTTTACAACACTCTCAAAACACTTTTAAGTAATAACAATTAAAAATAATTAGAAAATTTTAATGGTTTCTCAATTGACGAATGCAATTGTTAACAAAGTGTTGCCACATCATTTTTTTTTTTTAAATCACTTTTTTCTTAGGGGCAGGCACAGGAAACAATTGTCATAGATTTTATGGAGAGCCACCAGCACCTAGCGAGGGGCTATGTCAAAGGTGATCGAGTGGTTGCCGAAACAAGTTGGTCACATATTGCTGAAAAACAAAATTCCTCGGGACCACCCACCAAACATTGCAATGGGTGGAAAAAGACATGGTGTCACAATAAAAAAGAATATGCAATAACTGGTGGTGGTCCTTTCGACAAATATGTGCTCAGAGAAATTGAGGAATCAATTGGAATGTTTGTTTTTGCACAAACATCTCTTTTAAACAGAATACACTTCTACAATGATTCTAATCATGTGTTTTGTGTTGATTCCTCATTCATTCGTTCTTTCATTCCCCTAATGTTACCATATTGAATATATAATGTTGCCATATTTACACTGAAATCGTAGTTTACCAAATCGTACGAAATCTGAAGAAGCTAAAACAAAAACGAACGATTTTGAATTACGAAATTCAAAACATTTCGATACGATTTATTGACATACCTGTATAGCTGAATGTAATGGTTATCATTTTTTTTTTTTTGTTCACTGTTAATTTTTTCAAAATCAGCGTGTCAAATCTTGAGTACAATCAGCTCTCACCATGTATTTTTAGTGTGTCTGACACACAAAATTGGTGTAATGTGTATTTCAGAAACGCTTTGAGTGCATTCAATACGCTTGAGCTCTATGGGCTGTCGTTGTTGTAGCAGTAGTATATATTGGGGTTTATGGACTTCAAGAATGTGGCAGTCACATTGTAATGGCACATATTTCATCAACGACAGGACGTACGCCATCATCGTACTGTTATACGCATAGGTAACGATTTCAATGCCGTCTGGAGGGCGCGTAATTCTGATAAAATAGTGGTTAAACAGTTCCAGAGATATCAGCTCACCTCGGGGAACTCCCTGTTTCACTCTACGATACTTGGACTTCTTATTCCGGAATTCTACGTGCGACTGGCGTACATACATGTAATTGACTACGTATTCTGAACGTCCTCAAACAGCGTGGCATGATTGACAGTATCAAAGGCCTTTAAATAGTCGAGAGCCACCAATACTGTTATATGGCACGGCCTCTTCTGGCTGAGACCTCTACTAATATGTGGGGACATGGCGAACTTATACGCCTCTATAAAACATTACTATAGAAATAGATAGATTCACATACATATGTGTAAAAACTATAGATCATTTCCCATGTATGAACAAGCAAAAAGGAGGGAAGTTCTGCCGGGCCTAACTTTTGGAAGGAACATAAAAAATTAAAAAAAAAAAAATCATCCATATTTTGTTTCGTAATTTTTCTATTCTATGAAGATCAATACGAATAAATAACAAGTAAAATAGTATCAGTCGGTTTTGCCGACAGATGTATACCCCCAGCCTTGAGTTATGATTATTCAAACTCATTATAGGGGAGGATCCAAAGCAATATTAACCAATTCGTATCTGAGGTAAGACTGATACAAATATTACAACGTGCCGCCTACATTCATATCAGATTTCTTTTTAAGATAAATATTCAGAAGAAGCAAGTTGTAAAGAATCGCCGACTTGTTTCGCACAGATGTAAGTATTGGAAATTGTGACGTTTTGTGGGCGAGGTTCCAGAAGGGGTTGGCAGATATATATGTCATCTTCACAATAGATCTTACGTTAGTAAAAATATTTGGATGTGTGAAATTTGAAGAGAGTTGGATCCTTATATCGCTTATTTGAGCGTTTTGTTTTTTAAAAATCTTATATCTTGTGGGGGAGGTACCATACCATGATGGAAATATTGAGATGTACCAAGTCTGAATGGAACGTTTTATGAGTTTTATAGGTACTCAAAATGTTGACCCTTTGTGTGGGAGGTACCAGAAGGAGTGGACCGATATATCCCGATTTCACACCAGACCTTCGGTTAATAAAACTATGGTTATGTGCCTAATTTGAAGAGAACTGGATGTTTAGTTGGAATTTTATGATCGTTTTGGTTATTCAAAACGTTGACCCTTTGTGCGGGAAATACCAAAAGGAAGGGTCCGATCTCTACCATCTTTATAGCAGATCTTGTGTTGATGGAAATATTGAGATGTGTCAAGTCTGAATGGAATCGGAGGTTAATTCCGCATTTTATGGCCTTCATGAATATTCAAAACTTTGATCCTTTGTGAGGGAGGTACCAGAAGGAGTGGACCGATATTATCTATTTTCGCACCTGATCTAGCTCTGATGCAAATATTAGGATTTGCTAAGTTGGAGCAAAATCGGATTATCCTTTCTCTTTCTGTGCTGCAAACTATTTTCTATAAAAAGGTTGACAATTTGTGTTGGAGGTACCGGAAGGAGTGGCCCGATATTGCCCATCTCCGAAATCGATCTAAATTTAACAATAATATTACGATGTCCCAAGTTTGCATAAAATCGGATACTCCCTTCGAGCCAGACAGAAGAACGGACATCGCTAGATCAATTCCAAATGTCCTGACAGAGGAGTTGACCCAAGAGACCTAGGATCTAAACCCGTTATTTCGATGAGGCACGTTTTGGCCGTATCAAATGTAGCCATATGTCTGAGGGTATAATACATATTAGAGAAAATCCGTATGTGTATGGTGATTTAGCGGCAATAGTAGCTGCCAAGACTTGCCCACATTGAGAATTTCCTTAGTTTTCACTATAATTGAACATAAAAATTGATCTAAAAAATCTATAGAGTCTCACTTTATGGACAGATTTTTATTGTTTTCGTTATATGGAGTTGACTGTAAATTGCCAACTGATTGTTGGTGCGGTTCACACAATCCCTATCAGTGAATAGTATTTTGAAAGAGTTCGATAAACCACATAATTTAACAATCCAAAGGATACGTTTTCTAACTCTTGAAACTTTGGAGAGTGCTTCCAGAATCAAACATGGATGAAGTCGATAAAATTATAATACATTCATTAAAACAAATCGGATGTAAACTGGAAGCAGATGACAATGAAGTGTTTTCCTTAAATCATTTTACACCAGATATACTTGCGAGATCGGTGTCAAGATGTTTACAAGCAATTAAGACGGATGCTGTTGTACCCAAATCATTGCCGGAAAGTTTGAATATGGCTCAGAAATTTACCATTGCCTCTGCTCTGGCTGAAGCTTGTGTATCATGTGGTTATCGAGGTGACATTGGCTATCAGACGTTTCTCTATCCGAATGTGGTGGACACCAGGCGGTTGTTCATGTTTTTAATTGAGCAGCTACCAAAATTAAATGATACGTTGGATTCCATTGAGGGCGGTGGAGAACGAAATGAATACAATTTGTTGTTGAAGGAAGTTAAAAATAAGGTATCCAGGGAATTAAAAGCACCCTGGGTTCCTCAGTACTGCCGTGGTTTGGCTAATAGAAAAGGGGAAGGCAACAGTAGCCTTACAGTCGATTTTACCCCTCATTTAAACTTACACATTCCACAATTTGAAAGCGATTCGCAGTCGAAAGAGTTCTATCAAGCACCAAATATATTTCAACAAGCAACTGCAGCCGACTGTGACCTGGTGAGCTCAGTATTACACAAATGCGCTGTTGACTTGTACAGTCCTTGCCTAAGTCTAGAAGGTGTGCAGATAAAAGTCAATAATAAACCAAATCCAATTATACCATCTTTGCAAGCAGTGGAAGCTTGCACAATGAAAAATACTGAAGATAAGCTCCAAGTTGTGGCAAGCGCAACAACTCCTCTCCAGAATCTTATCAAAAATGTTGAAGAATTGCAACAAATAAATGATTCTTGCTTACAAGAGCTACAAACTTGCAATAATAAGCTCAGTAAAATACGTCAAGAACGTGCAGACATAGTGGCTCTGATAGACATCATGCGTAAAGATCAGAAATTCCATGAACGTACTTGTGTTATTTTGGAAAATCCTAACGATAACATCGTCAAGCTGGATGGGCTTATAGATAAAACCAGAGAAAGACGACTGACCGTTGAGAATCAATGGCAGTCGCACCGAAAGCCAGCATTAAAGCAAATTGAAGATCTACAAAGACTGAGACAATCGAAAAACTTGCAAAACATTCAGGAGCTACGTCAAACCATACTGGACTATGAAACAAGTCTGAAGGAAAAAACCAGTACCCATATCCAACTAGCAGACGAGTTAAAAAGGTGCGCCATTGGAATCGCTCCAAGAAAAGAGTATACACGGCGAATATATGAGTTCATAGGAAATATTCGAAAACAACGTAATGATATTTTTAAAATTCTTGATGACACTAGAGACCTGCAGAAACAACTTAACTCTGTGTCAGCGCAATTACAGCGTCAGTTCAACTACACCGATGATTTGTTATTTCAAAGTGCCAAAGTGCATTCGCATGCCAAGCAAGCATACAAATTGTTGGCCTCATTACATGCCTCTTGTAACGAAATATGTGATCTGGTATCACGCACTGGTCAGACGACCAAAGAAATTCGTGATTTAGAGGTACAAATTGATAGGGAACATATGAAAAATGTTGCAGCAAGCTTGGAGAAAATTACTGGAGACATTAAACAGTTTGAAATGATAATACAATCAATGCAAAATGATACTGTCAAGCAACAAATCTGAATTTGTAATTCATATTAATTGTTAGTAACGACATTATGCTTTGGCTTATCTAATAAGAACGATGAGAAGAAAATAGTATACTTCTTCTCAATACTAAGGAACGCATATTTTATTTATTTAACCGAATGAATGGGAGGTTTTTTCATATAGGTAATGCAAGAAGGCCTAAATATAAGAATAACTCGACCAAATTTTAAGGGAGACGACGACATCACTGCACTTAAGAAGAGTAATTTTGTCTATGACACAAAACATTCTAGTACATCAAATATATGGCATGTAATGCAATGATTATTAATAAATTACATTTTTAATATACCTTATTACAATGAAATAAAAAACAATTATTGAATTTAAACTAAATATATCTTTTTTTAATTATAGGAAATAATTTCAACCTTGTTCAGTTTAAGGGCTATGAATCATTCTGAAATTGTTGACACGGTTGGACATTTTTACCCTGATTATGGGAAGATATTTTTTGTGGAATTTCGGATTCAAACTAGATTATCAAGGGGGTTACTATGTAACTCGATTCGAAAGTAAAATATTTCCGATACGAATTTTTCCTACCAACTAACTCGAATTCGCAACATTAGAGGAACGAATGAATAAGAACTCAAAACAAACCACATGATTACGAAGAATAATATTTTGTTTAAAAAAGTGTTTATTGTGCGAAATGAAAACTAATTTTGTTAATTTTTACACAATGCCGGAAGTTTTGATTGTTTCTGCAATTGAGGCACAAGTACAGGGTGAGATGAAAAAACAGCAACCAACTTCAGACTGCTGTCATTTTTAAGCCACTCGTCTGACAGCTGTTAAAATGTTTCCAGTGACAGCTCATTATATTGTTTACAAGCGTACAAAAGCATTTTGGTGAGAATTTTCCGGAAAAAATGGTATTCGTGATGGAATTCAAGCGTGATAGTGTGATTTCTTTAATTTCGCCGGAAAACAATCATCATTAGAGCACTCCAGCATTTAAATGTGAATAAATCTTTTGTGTATCGTACTATCGCTCGTTACCGTGATACTGGTAGCGTAGCCCGACGTCAAGGTAGTCGGTAGGAAAATAGCAACATCAGCAGAAGTGGTTCGAAAAGTAAAGAAGCGACTTGATCAAAACCCGCGTCGCAGTGGCCGAAAAATGGCTCGTGAGCTGAACATATCGCAATATTCCATTCGGCAAACATTGAAAAATTACCCCCAAATGCCATTGAAATTCCAAAAAGTGCAAGAACTTACACCGCAACAGAAAGAAAATAGACTTAAAAGAGCTAAAGAGTTGCTTCGCTTGGCCGAAAGTGGTGAACTGCCGAGTATAGTTTTTTCGGATGAGAAAACATTCGTTGTCCAGCAGTTTGTAAACAAACAAAATGATCGTATTTACTTGCCAAAGAGGTAAGCTGAAAATGTGCACCTTCGGTTGGCCATCAGAACTCAAGCGCCGACCATGGCGAGGGTGATGGTGTGGGCCGCCATAACTGCCGATGGTCGCTCTCCGCTCGTATTAATCGTCCGTGGCATCAGAATAAACGCCGAATATTATCGCGAAAATATTCTGGAGGGTGTATTAAAGCCTTAGGCACGCAAACATTTTGGCCGCAGACCTTGGACATTCCAACAGGACTCAACTCCATCGCACTCAGCATGCGCCTCCCAAGAATGGTTACAAAATGAGGTTCCTCGCTTCATTTCAAGCGCATAATGGCCGGCAAAATCTCCGGATACCAATCCGTTGGACTTTTGTGTCTGGAGTATTTTGAAGGTTGGCACTAAAAATACCAAAGTGTCGATCACCTCAAGCAAGCGCTTCGCCGGGAATGTGCCAAAATACCGTAGAGCAATATTTGGGCAACACGTGACGGTTTCATTGGCCATTTGAAGGCCATAATTCGTGCAAAAGGACAAATCTAAACTTATTCGAAAATTTGATCCTATTTCCGACATTTTTGCTTTCATTCAATAAAATTAAAAAAAAAAAAATTAAAAATATTGCGTTTGGCTTTGTTGTAGTTTTGTATATAGATCATTTTCAATATCAAGAGTCCTGCAAAACAAACACACGTCTGAGTAAAATTTTATCACCTACTTCATTTCGTTCGGAAACTAGAGTGATTTTCACAGACAGGCAGACGGACGGACATCGCTAAATCGACATCGAATTTTCCCCTTCATACTATGGTAGAGGGTATAAAAACTGGTTTAAAAAAATGATGTGGCAACACTTTGGTAATAATTGGCTTCCCCAATTAAGAAACAATAAAATTTAAAAAAAAAAGTATATATATTTGTTATCAAAATAACATGTTTTTACTTGAAAGAGTTTGAAAGTTACAAGTTCCCATAAAAATACAATTTAACTTTCAAAATCCAAAGTGGTTGGAATCCGAAATAAAAAGTTCGTTTTCTGAAGAAGCCATATTCGGAATTAAAACCACTTTCGATCGGAGTTTGTTCCGGTGACATGAGTTATAGTAATTTTTAGTGAACTTATAGTACGCATCTCCAAAACCACCTCTTAATCACAAACCTACTACCAATAGAGAAACCAATAAACAATTTTAAGAACCATCTAGAAGAGTTCGAACGCTTAATATTCATTTCAAAAGGAACTTTCATATATCAAACTTACTTTCCAACTTTGATTCTCATACCACATTTCAAGTTTTTAGCTCTATCCGTTAACATAATTCCAAATGGTAACCTTTTTAGAGCTTTTCGTAATCTTAAGGTTGGAATTACTTATTTTTACTTTTTTATTGTTATTAACTGAATTCCATTAAATATTCCATGCCATGGAAATAAATAAAATGCACAAAACATTATTTTAATATTTATTCAAACATATTTTCTTTACTTACAATTGCATAAAACTGCACATTCTTTCGAAACATTTTTTGTATGGTTAATAAATGTGTTTAACTTTGGAAATTTTAATCCACGTTTAAAATTACATTTCAAATTGCCACTTCTGTGTAGGGATATATTCTACAATATCCCTTTTTTAGAGTTATACTTAGAAATATAAAGAAATTAAGATCCCAGTTGGGTAAAAAAAGTCATACTAAAACTTATCAGAAACACCATATAGTATTTTGTTGTACATAACAGATATGTACATGAAAATAATTTGAACTCCAAATACTTGCAATTAAACGAAATTAACGTAATAAAGAGACGAACCCTTGCAACTAAAAATGTCCCTGGTCAATGATTTTTTTGATTTGTTCCACACATTCACTAGATAACCATTGCTCGGCAATTGTAGTGAATTCTTCGTCAAATGTTTCTTCGATGGCCTCGAGATAGCACTGCGTTACTGTGTTTTTCATTGAGCGGTATGACTGAAAACGCATAAATTTAAATTTAATTTATAATTACTACTTTACTTTACATTCTTACCTCAGCAGGCATCGATGCCATTTTTCTGCCTATATTAATGGCTTCTTCGTTGACTTTCGCGCCAGAAGTAAGCTTATTAACAAGGCCCGCCAATGCAGCTTCAGTTGATTGCACTTTCTCGCTTAGCCAAAATAGTTTGGTTTTCTTCGAAAGAAAGATAGCACAAAATAATGATAACGAAAAGCAAATAAAATTAAAGCAAACTTACAAATGATCCACGAATTTTGTTCAATTTATTCCAAACACCATAGCTTTCCGGTAACTGACCAATTCTAGTATACGATGTTTCATAGGTAGACTTATCACCAGCCACGACAACATCGAAAAACAGCAATTGCATTACACCTAGATTCATAAGATGTCCATTTACACCAGCTATTAATGGCTTGGGATATGATGCCAATGTTACCAAATATCTCCTGAAGTGAGAAAAAGAATTTGTTGAAATCACTTTGAATATTATCAATTTACGTAACTAACTTGACTGCAGCGATTAAATTTTTACTATAGTTTTCCTTTTTTCTGCTGAACCAGCTGCGAGTTCAGTTAAATCGACTCCCTGGCAAAAGTGTGTGTCGTTCGTTAAAATGACAGTAACATTCGTGTCAGAATCATTTGCCATTTTATCCAAAATATCCGATAATTTATTCAACATCTGAAAAATATAGATAAACATAAATAAAATAAATATATGTTAGTGTTCAAAGCAATATAGCTAAGAAAATATTTTGTTTATGTTTTGCCTGTTAGGGCAAAGATCTTCCGTCGGAGACATAAAATGGTCAAGACCTGACAAAATGTATTCTGAGAAAATTGTTTGTGGCTATAATATAGAAAAACAGCTCATGACAGAGGCACGTTAATAGTGAAAAAAAAACATTTCTAGGAGAAAATGCCCAAGAAATGTGTAAAAAAAAAACAAGTAAAAAAGCTAAAAGTTCGGCCGGGCGAACTTTGAATACCCTCCACCATTTGGTACAAATTTGAGAATTTTCAAAAAAATAAAATCCTTTAAAAATTCTGTTAAAATCTTAAAAATACCGAATGTATCCGTATATTAGGGTCTATACGACGACGGGGACCTGCATAGGTAATTTTTGTCATAAGCACTATTCAAATGCGAAACTTGAAAAAAATATGTTTATAATGTAGCTAAAATCATCAAAATACCATTAGGATTATAAAACGTGGACCTGCACAGACAATTTTCTGGCATAGGCTGTAGTATCCGGTACGAACTTCAAATACAAAATTTTGAAATAATTCCGGTAAATAATGTCGCAAAATCATCATAATACGGAATATCGGGGGACGCCGATACATGGGGGCTATACGAAGACGTGGACCTACATGGCCCATTTTCTGTCTTATGAAGTAGTATCCGAAATTCAAATACCAATTTTGAAACAATTCCGGTAAATAATGTCGCTAAAATCATCAAAATACCGCATATCGGGAGGTACCGTTATATAGGGGCTATACGAAGACGTGGACCTACATGGCCATAGAATTTTATGCTGATCATAAACTTAATATACCCTCCATACTATGGTGGAGGGTATAAAAAGATAGTTTCCAAACTTCATAGACGTTCCCAATTAATTGCATATTGCCTTATGGGCTAAAATTATTTAACACTGCAAATACTAGAAACGCGATTCTTATGAATACTTCATTACTTACTTGAGCCGTAAAAGTACAACTTAATTTGGCTTTATTAGTGCTAAATATAATCTGGGCCAATTTGGATGATTTTTTAACAATAACATCTGAAGTATGAGCTTTTTCCTTTGCCGGTGCTGCAGTTGCCGTGGGCACAGTCTTTGGAGAATTTCCCACATCTTTTTGTTCGTCATCCAACGTTGAAGTTGGACTGTGCGGTGTACGCTTGTTTGCGGCCGGCGCTGGTTTTTTCAAATCGCTTGTAAGTGTTCCCGTTGCCGGACTTTTTGTACGTCTCTGTGTTTTTTTATTTTCAGGTTTGGCAAATTCAAACGATTTAGGGCTATTCTTGCTGTTGGCGCCTGCGCGTTTGCCCTGAGATGCAGTATCATCGGGGGTCTTTGAATCGGCTTTCGGTGTAACATTTCCCGGCGTTGAAGTTGTAGATTTAACATCTTGGGATTTTGTTGTATTACCAGGTGTCGATGGACCATCTAGACTCAATCGATTTAAAGAAGCCGTGCTAGAGTATGAACTGTTTGAACGTCGTCGTATTATCATGGAATCATCTATATTTTGCTGTTTTTGTTTGTAAACGTAATCCCATCCGGAAGAGGCTCGTGGCTTAGGTGTACGTTTGCCACTTCTGGGAGTTTGTGGACTAGTCGTTGTAGGTGGCGGTGTTTTGACTGGCGATATTGATTCCTTGCGGGGTAACTATAGAACACCTCGTAAATACTAAAAAACAAATTTTGAAAATTTGACTACTTACTCTTTCACATATTGTTGCTGCACGACTTCTCATCATCGGTCGCGCCGATTTTGTTTCTACAGTACCTAATTTTTCCAAAGAGTTAATCATATTTACAGCTCCTTCATCACCCATCAAACGGTCGATTTCGGACACTTTCTTTTTCTTTGTTGCAGCGGGGCCATTGGTTACTGGTGTTAGTGATCGTCTTTTATTATTGTTGGGAGAAAGATCCGATGCTGAAGGGCTAGATGATTTTCTGACGAGTTCTGCTGGTGTTTTACTTTCTGACACCTCCTCTTTCTTATTGTTTTGCCTTTGACTTGCAATCGATTTTTTGCCAATAGTAGAATCCAGTTTATTTTCTTTTGGCGTAGCCGGTCTCTGGGTTTTTCTCACAATATTTGGGTTGACTTCCTTCTTAACAGGTTTAATGGTAGTAGAGCCTTTGGTTATCGTACTAGTTGGTAGGGTGGGCGACTCTGTCTTAGATTTATTCTTATTGCTGCTAGTGACTAATTTTGCATAAGAGAATGTTGTTTCTGGTGCATCTGGATCCCATATTATTTTGCGTTTTATAATGCGCGTGCGACGAAATCCTAAGTATCAGAAGCATAAAAAATTCAGTTCAAATAGTATTATATAAGAAGATTTCAAAATGGAACAAATTACATTTAATATTTCGTCCGTATTTGAAGCATGATATGAATAGGTAGAAAAAAGGAACAAATTACATTTTAAACTATTTAACATCGTTTTAATTAAAATGACTCGTCTCAAGCTCAAACTCATCTGTATAACAATATGGTTGCTTTAGTTTCTTTGGCTTTTCTATTGCTTTGGACCTTTTGCTTAAAATTGCATTTCACAGGAAATGTGGCGTTTTCACTGAACACAATTGGGCCCTTATAATAATTACTTAATTACTAGCCACTAAACGACCAACCATTTTTGATTGAATTCAAATCACTTTCCAACCGACCATAAAATATGTCTCAGCCCAACAAATGAGGGCATTTGCATTTAATTAACACTAAAATTTGGAAGAAAAGTTATTATTTTTATCTGCAGATTCTAAAGATATTTCTATACTTTGTGTTTCCCTGGATTTTCTCACTTTATAGAAAAATTGTTTTTAATGTTATTAGTTAGCCTAAGAAATTTGTTGTGTTCTACAGAAATAATAAGTTATTTTTATTTTCTAAAGCTAAAATAATGAAGTAAACAGAACTTACCTGTATGTGAGCTTAAGATTTGTGGTTCTTCATTTGTTTTTGTCACAATTACACCCTCTATCGGGGATGAAGTACTGACTGCTTCTTTCGACTCATTCTCTTTAGAAATGTTCTCTTTTTTATCGGCACTTGTCGAATTCTGTACCATAGACTCTGAACTTTTTCTTTTGTCGGACGATGGAGGGATAACAACAACGCTGGTTATTTGTGGAACATTTAGTTTTGACTCAATTATTTGAACTGGAACAGGCGACTCCTTTTTATTTGTTGTTACATTTTCTCTACTACCATCATCGTCATTATCAGTCCAATCTGCTTCCAATGAAGAGACCAAGTCCACAACAGGGTCGATCTGTTGCATTGGTTTGATATCCTGTTTACGTTTGCGCTGTTTGTTACGACCTTTATCAATGTTTGCCATTTGTTCCAATGCCAAGGCCCTTTCTTCTTCTGTGGTAAGAACTGCTGCTCCAAAAGATTTCGAAGAGTTTCCCGATTTTAGGGGGGATAATGGTGGTGACACTTCTACTTCAGTTGTATCATCGTCAACTACTTCCATGATTTGATATTCCCCCTCACCCTCTATTGTAACACCTTCAATTAAATCTGCATCAGTAGCATTCCCATCATCCAATCCCTTCAACACGGCAATCAAATCTTCATGGTCTAACGCTGTTTCCCCCAATGCAATTGTGTTTACTTTTACTTCATAATTTGTTTCACTTGCTTCCTTTTCATCTGTGTTTAAGCTGTTGCTTGCAACAATAATCGTGTCACCATTGCTTTCAGCATTGTCTCCACATGGTGAAGAAGACGTATGTGCAAGATTAACATGTACGTTTTCAGCACTTTCATCAACATTATGTATTTTAGCTATTTCCCGCTCCAATGAAAACAAATCATCAGTATGCTGACCTTCCGAAGTTTTGTTTTGTGGTTTAACCAATATTTCATTTCCTATTATACGTGGCGAATCACCACCAACACTTTCCGTTGGTTGATTTGCTGCATTTTTCCGTTCTTGATCAATATCAGCCTTAATAGACTCAATACCGGTCGTCCCATCCGCATTGGACGACATGTTAAACTTCGAGGTTATGATTTTTGTAATTATAATAAAAGTCAACAAGTAGATTCCTCAGCTACAGCCACAAAGTCTCTCCAATAATCACAATTGATTATATTCTTACTGGCAGGTAGGCGCCATTTTTGTCTGTGTATTATGCATCAAGTTGCAGTCAAAATATTTCCCAATCAATTTCTTCTTATCGCCTTCTTCAAATGTAGTTGTTGAAAATTCAATGAAGTATCTTTTATACTTTACGACTAATATATATTTCCAATTCAAAATAAGTTGTGTTAGTTACAAATACTTTAATGATATTAAAGGAATTTATGAAGATATATCAATATTCCGAACTAAAATGACGCTAAATATAATGCTGTCCACAAAAATTTTCCTAATATTGCTCTTCTTCTTGTTATTCAGGCATAGGTTGCCATATTTCAGTTACAGTTTTAGAGTGACATGACAACCATGGCTATGTTGCCACTTTCACATGTATTTTAATATTTCACGGGAACTTCGTTGGAATCCTGAAATTTGGAAATGGGGGTTGGAATACATAATGGGCATATTTGGCTGGCTTCTTCGTAGAGGAACAAAGAGTTTTAAGCTGGAAATACATAAAGCACTTATCTGGCTGTCTTCTTCGTAGAGGAACAAACGAGTTTTAGGTTGACTTAGTTCGATTTTGACCCTAGGCTCCTTTGTTCATTTCCGAAGAAGCCAGTCGATGACTTAAGCCAGCCGAATAAGCGCTTTATGTATTCCACCTGAAGATTACTATTGCATTGTACGACAGAGGTATGTAGGTAGTTTTGGAAATTTGTACAAATGTGTACTTAATGGTACAAAATTTGTTACAAAATGCTACAAAGTGCGTTACACCCAAACTTTGGTGAAACGGTAGAGTTGGAATGCTGAAATTTGAAAATAATATTCCTATTGGACTGTATGATGTAGGTAGTTTTGGAAATTTGTACTTATATGTACTAATTTTGGTACAATTTGGATTTAGGAGAACCGATGGAGCTGGAATCCTGAAATTTGGACTTAAGATTACTGTTGGAGAGTAGGATTGGGCTATGTAGGGAGTACTTATCATTTGGTTCCATTGGATTTAGACGAATCGATAAGAATGGAATGCTGAACATTATAATTGGGATTACTGTGGATTGTATGATTGGGGTATGAAGAAAGTTTTAGAAATTCGTACTTTGGTGTACTAAATGGTACTAAATGTGGTATAATTTGGGTTTGTGTGAATCCATAGGACTGGAGTCCGGAAATGTTTTATAGGATTGAGTTGTATGCTAAATGGTACTAAGGGTGGAAACTCATAAAGCGCATATTTGGCTGGCTTAAATCCTCGGCTGGCTTCTTCGTAGATGAACAAAGGAGTTTTAGGTTGACTTAGTTCAATTTTGGTCCTAGGCTCCTTTGTTCATTTCCAAAGAAGCCAGCCGATGACTTAAGCCAGCCAGATAAGCGCTTTATGTATCCTTACCTTAAATTTTGTATTAATTGGATTTGGGTGAACCTATCGAGCTGAAGTTCAGAAATTTGGAATTATTTTTGGAAATACTTTGAAAGGAATAGAACTGGAAATCCTTAATCAATGTACATTGAAATTAGTCATACAATTTATGACTTGATATTAATAAATTGTGTGCATCTTTGACTGGCTTATGTCATTGGCTGGCTTCTTCAGAAAAGAACAAAGGAGCGTAAGGTCAAAATCGAACTAAGTCAACCTAAGGGCGGAAATACATAAAAGGTGGGAATACATAAAGCGCTTATCTGGCTGGCTTAAGTCATCGGGTGGCTTCTTCGGAAATGATAGGGCCAAATTCGAACTAAGTCAACCTTAAACTCCTTTGTCCATCTACGAAGAAGCCAGCAGATGACTTAAGCCAGACAAATATGCGCTTTATGTATTTCCACCCTAAATGATGTTTTAGGATTTACGTATAATGCTCTTTGTCATCATTCCGGCATGTCACAAAATCCAAATGGAATGGTTTGAAATTCGTCATTTAATATCGATCGTTTTTGTTTTAGCTTCTTCGAGTTTCGATCGATTTGGTGAACTACGAAAATCTCATTATTCAGTGTAAATATGACCACATTAGAGGAATGAATCATGGTAGAATACAGGTAGATGCATCAACGCTTGAGAACATTGATAAGTCAACATTTTTAAAACGTTTTGTCAAAAATAAATAGATTTTTATGTGTCTTCTTATACGACACAAATCAGAGGTTGTTATAATATGTATTGTTCAATAACTTTTACAAATTTCAATAATTTTTCATTCGACATTTTCAATTCTAAAATCAGTTTGTCCCAGCAGCTGTGTCAATGTGACTATCTGTATTCGTCTACCATGGAATGAAAGAGGAATCAAAACAAATCACACAATTAGAAAACACTGTAGAAGTAGAAATTGTGAAAATATTCTGTGCAACGGCATTACCCATGGTGGAAGAATATAGGTAGATGCAACAACGCTCGGGAACATTAATATGTCAACATTTTTAAAGTGTTTTGTCAAAAATAAGTAGATCTTTATATGTTATATACGACGCAAATCGGAGATTGTAATGATCAACAACAATTTTATAAAATTTTAATAATTTTTCATTCAAGATTTTCAATTCCAAAATCGGTTTGACAGTTTATTGTCCCAGCAGCTGTGTCGATGCGACTACCTGTATTCTTCTACCATGAGCATTACCCAAAAATTCATAGTAGCGTACACAAATATTCAACATCCGTATTATCCAAATGCGACAGGTATCTTTACCAACTAATAACGTTTACTTTTGTGTGGTGAAAAAGCCCTTTGTTTTCTCTTGCTGTCTCAAGTTATTTTGCAAGTAACGCATCCAAAAAAAACAGTAATATTAAATTTAAACTTTGTACACGTACATATGTTTAAATAATTAGAACAGAAACCTTTATTACATATTTGTATTTTAAACATTGTGTTTCGCTAGCAAAATGAAACAGTAGCTGGTCGTCTGTGTCAAACTCGTACACTTAATATTCAATAATTTTAATCAGAAAAGAAAACGTGTCTAAACTGGATCTCTCAACAATCTTTCCCATTCAAATATGTATACAAATGTCGCTGAGTGTTTGTTTACTGTTCGTATGCATGTACGTGTTTAAATGTATAATTTTTTACGAAGGCACATACTGATGCCGGTTTGCTCTCACATATTTTAATGAAAATGTTAATTTGAAATATATAATTCATATATAAAAGTAAGTCCCTATTGGCCATAATCATCATTTCGATTCGAACCAACAAACCAAAGATGCGTGCTATTTTCATTTTATTCGTAATTTTAAAAATTTCGACCGGTTTTCAAGTTAACCAAATAGGTGTGTGGTTTTTGTAATTTGGTTTTCATTTATCATTGTTCGTTAGTAAATTATAAAAAAATACTAATTAAATATTGGAAGTAATATTTTTTTAAAAATGTCCAACAAGATATGAAAATCACGTTGATGTGTTTTGTGAATTTGTGTGTGTGAGAGAGCTTTAACATGTCAAAACTTAAATAAATGATACAATTGGTGCGCTTAGTATACAGTTTATAATCTATTCAATTTAAACTTGTATTATATGTTCAAATTAAATTTACAAAGTCAAAAAATTTATATTATAAAAAAAACACGGTAAAGTAATAAAGTTCTTCAAGTCTATCTGTTTATTACGTTTTCGAATTGTTAATGCCTAATGTGAGATAAATCCATCAATTCTTGGCTCCAATGCTACAAAAATTAAAATTTTCTACATTTCAATATTCACATTGTTTAAGAGATTTATGGTTTTATGTTACATTTTTATATCAACAATATTGTAAAAACACGAATTTATACTATTGAAGACTAACCCACTTTTGTGTGTTTAGATACACCCATGGTAGAAGAATACAGGTAGATGTATCAACGCTTGGGAAGATTGATGTATCAAAAAATTTAAAATGTTTTTTTCTTATACGATGTCAATCGAAGGAAGCTATAATATACGTTTTTCAACAATTTTTACAAAATTGAATGATTTTTCATTTTAAACTGTCAATTCCAAAATTGGTTTGAGAGTTCATTGTCCCATCAGCTGTGTCGATGCGTCTACCTATATTCTTCTACCATGGATACACCCTTAGAGGATATAAATGCCGCTCAGCTGATGTTAGTTTACGTATATATACACAACCGAAAGAGAATGCAAAAAATAGCCAAACATTATCTATCAAAAACCTAAAAGATAGGCAATTTATGTAAAAATAGATAAAAAGCTTTTTTCCGGGCTTAAAGGTGAAAATGGCCGAGTAAAGGTGAAAATACATTAAACGCTTTTTTGACTGGCTTAAGTAATCGGTTGGCTTCTTTGTAAATGAACCAAGGAGTTTTAGGTAAAAGAACAAAGGATCGTAGGGAAGGAAAGTATAAATCATAGGCCGACATTTAACTCTGTCAATTTAACACTTCTTTAAGGCCAACTCTTTTCTTAAGCCAGTAAAAAAATTGTTAATGTGGAAGGAACAAGGAAGTTTTAGGTTGACTTAGTTTGATTTTGGACATAGTCTCCTTTGTTCTTTTACGAAGAAGCCAGCCGAAAACTTATGCCAGTCAAAAATGCTCTGGTACTTTCTGGGCACATATCACTCTTTGTAGTTTTACTATCCAATAAAAAATTATAAAAATAGAGACGGAAAATAACAAAGAAATATTAGATATTTTTTGTTTATTTTTTGGGACCGACTAGTGTTATTGACAGTAAATACAGGAATTCAATAGTCTTGTATTTTGGGTATGTCACTAAGCGCTAAACTGTTATGGGTGGAAGGTTAGAAATGGTTATGGGTAAAGGGGTACTTTTTATTCTTTCTTCTTTCTTTCCTGTAGATTCAACTGTCTCTAACTATTATGCATGATTGCTCGATTGGGTGTTCTTTTGTTAAATTAATATTTGTTAGCACATGTATTATTGTGCTAACACCAAAAGTTATCCACAATCAACATTTTTAAGCAAATATCAATATATAGTAAACAACGTTTGAGTTCACAAGGCCTGTGACATATATACAGTCTGTCACATATTGCTTTACATACTGCAAAAAATTCAAAATTTTCCATTTATTTCTCATGATAAAATTAAAAAGGTAAAGTAATTTCAAATAAGCAGTCCCATCTTTGCATTTTCTGTAGTTTAGCTTGTCAAATTCCAATGCATGGAAAGCAGGTTCCCATCTCTGATTTGTGTATGTACAATGGATTTATGAAAACACATTTTGACAATGAGACGTTGTCAAATGAATAATTTTGAAAAAATTGTAAACATATGATTGCATGATTTTACCTTCTTAATTCTACCATGTTATATCTTAAGATTTCACAACAAATGGCATAAAACTGTCTGGTTGTTTACGTTTTTTCTAATCCTGGACATTGTTAGTTCGTGAACATTGTTGTTTAACACCGATGACTTAAGGTGAGAATACATAAAACGCTTTTCTGATTGGCATAAGTTATCGGCTGGCTGCTTCGGAAAAGAACAAAGGAGCCTAGAACCGAAATCAAACTAAAGGTGGAAATACATAAAGCGCTTATCTGGCTGGCTAAAGTCATCGACTGGTTTCTTCGGAAATGAACAAAGGAGCCTAGGGCCAAAATCGAACTATGTCAACCTAAAACTCATTTGTTCCTCTACGAAGAAGTCAGCCGATGACTTAAGCCAGTTAAAAAAGCCTTTTATGTACTTCCATCTTTAAGGTGAGATAATGAACATATACACAACGGAAAGCTAGTTTTGTCTTTTTATGCAGATGGATCCCAGCACGGTTTTGCATAGTCAACATGCTGATATACGTAGTTGACCTTCGAATCCTTCAGTTGTACTTTTTTTAATTTTTTAAATTGAGTGACATGAATATTTTCACCACGGTAGAATTAAGAAGGTATAGTCATGAGATCATAGGTTTTCATTTTTTTTAAATTATTCATTTGAAAACCTCTCATTATCAAAATTTATATTTATAATTCCATTGTATATATATGCAAATCAGAGATGGGATCCTGTTTTCTATACAGTGATATTTGACAAGATATATTACAGAAAATACAGAGATGGATATTCTTATTTGAAATGATTTTACCTTCTTAATTTTACTGTTCACTTCAACTATCTCTATCTTTCTGACATGTATTATACAGGGTGAGATGAAAAAACTGCAACCAAATTCAGACTGCTGTCATTAATATCTCATTATATTGTTTACAAAAGCATTTTGGTGAGAATTTTTCAGAAAAAAAATTATTCGTGATGATAGTGTGATTTCTTTATATTTGGCTGGAAATCCACAAGTGGCTATCGTTAGAGCACTCCAGCATTTAAAAGTGAATAAATCTTTTGTGTCTCATATCATCGCTCGTTACTGTGATACTGGAAGCGTAGCTTGACGTCAAGGAAGTGGACGGAAGAAAATAGCAACATAAGCAGAAATGGTTCGAAAAGTAAAGAAGCGACTTGATTGAAACCCGCGTCGCAGGGCCGAAAATGGCTCGTGAGCTGAACATATCGCAATATTCCATTCGGCAAATATTGAAAAATGAGCTCGGGGTAAAGCCATTGAAATTTCAAAAAGTGCAAGAACTTAAACCACAACAGAAAGAAAATAGACTCAAACGAGCTAAAGAGTTGCTTAGCTTGACCGAAAACGGTGAACTCCCAAATTTGGGTTTCTCCGATGAGAAAACATTCGTTGACCAGCAGTTTGTAAACAAACAAAATGATCATGTTTGACCAAAGATGTCAGCTGAAAATGCGCACCATCGGTTGGCCACCAGAATTCAAGCGCCGGTCATGATGGTCGCTCTCCGCTCGTATTAATCGACAGTGGCATCAGAATAAACGCCGAATATTATAGCGAAAATATTCTGGAGGGTGTATTATAGCCTTGGGCACGCAAACATTTTAGCCGCAAACCTTGGACATTCCAACAGGACTCAGCACGCGCCACCACTCGCTTCATTCCCACGAAACAATGGCCATCAAAATCTCCCGATACCCAATTGGGCTATTGTGTCTGGATTATTTTGGAAAGCAGTGTCGATCATCGCAAGCAAGCGCTTCGCCGGGAATGGGCCAAAATACAGCAGAGCAACATTCGGGCAGCGTATGACGGTTTCATTGGCCGATTGAAGGCCATAATTCGTGCCAAAGTTGACCAATTCGAACAAATCTATATGCTATTTCCGACATTATTTGCTTTCATTCAATAAAATTAAAAAAATGTGTGACTTTGTTGCAGTTTTTTTATCTCACCCTGTATATGTATTTTTTTAATACTCGACTTTTATTCATACTTCTTTTTCAGATGATTCATATAAAATAAGCAACCCTGATGATCTAAGAGATGAACGATTTTGGTTAACCGATTCCCAACGCTCACTGCGAAATAAACTATACCTGTCTGAAAATAAAAATGTTGCAAAAAATGTGATCTTTTTTATTGGCGATGGAATGTCAGTACCAACAGTTACAGCTAGTCGCATATATGATGGCCAGAAGAAAGGTCTTGTGGGAGAACGAAATTCGTTATTCATGGAAAGATTCCCTTACGTAGGGCTATCTAAGGTAAAAGATTTTTTATGCCATGAATGATGGTGATAAAAGCGAAAAAATTCACTTTACATATGACTCTGACAAAATATGATATCTGGCCTTAAATCTTACAGGAAACAATCGCTCTTCTTTATAGATCTTTTGATAAATGCATTTCCATAGAAATGTTAAATAAATTTATTACGTTTATCAATTTGTGTTTACAGACTTATTGTGCAGATCGACAAGTAGCTGACTCTGCCTGTACAGCCACTGCTTATCACACGGGTATAAAGGCAAATTTCGAAACTATCGGAGTATCTGCACGCGTTAAACTAAAAGAATGCCAAGAAGCACTGAAGGCCGAAAATCAATTGGAGTCCATAGCCAGTTGGGCCCAAAAAGCTGGAAAAGCTACAGGAATTGTCACAACTACGCGTGTCACACATGCCAGTCCGGCGGGTGCATATGCGCACACCTCACACCGGGACTTTGAGAGTGATTTCGATGTCATTACCCGGCATGCAGATCCAGAACAATGTATTGATATTGGTAGACAATTAGTTGAAAACACAGTTTCAAAACAGTTTAACGTTATTATGGGCGGAGGTGGTGCTAAACTTTTGCCCAATTCTTCAATACATTATTCTGGCTATGCTGGTGAGCGATTGGATGGAAGAAATATTATAGACGAGTGGATTCAGGCTAAAGACGGAACCACTTCGTTTGTTCACACCAGACAACAATTGCTGGAACTTGATACTGACAGTACAAATAATTTAATTGGAATTTTCGCCAATAGTCATATGTCCTACAATTTAGACAATGACGGCTCTCAGCCCACTCTACAAGAAATGACCTCAGCTGCTATATCGATTCTAAGTAACGAGTCGAATGGTTTCTTTTTATTTGTGGAAGGTGGTCGCATTGATCATGCCCATCATGAAACGAAAGCTAAAAAGGCTTTAGATGAGACCGTCCAGTTTGATGAGGCCATTAAACGGGCTTATGAATTAACAGATCCAAATGAAACACTCATTGTCATTAGCGCTGACCATGGCCACACAATGACCATTAATGGTTATCCCAAATTGGGAAACACAATTACCGGCGTCGGTACCGATATGACCGATATTGATTTCCTGCCATATACAACATTGTCTTATGCAAATGGACCAGCATTTTCAAAATTCTTTTATTCCTCTCCGAGGTCCGATATGGATAATTCAGAAAATGGCTTACTTTTCAATACGAACGATCATGTAGTCAAACGTTATGATGTAAGAAAATTTTCAAATATTGGTAAGTATTACAAATATGTGCGATAATTCATAAATTGACAAATATTGAAATATTTCAGATGGCAAAGATTTTCAATACCCGGCGGCCGCGCCTATGATTGATGAAACACATGGTGGTGGTGACGTTGCGATCTATTCCAGCGGTAAGTAAAATTATGTTAACGAATGCTGTAGTGCTTTTAATAGATCTAGTGGGTTAACCTTGTGTGTTTCGATACAACTTTAGGAAGATATAAAAGCCGCTCAGCCGAGGTTTGTTTACGTATGCATTCACTACCAAAAGATAATGCAAAAACTAAAAAACTTGATATAGTGACAATTGATGTTAAAAAAAGGAAAGGAAAGTAATGCATCTTCCAATGTTATCTTCTATTTTTTCGTAAAAGAACGAATAAGTTTAGGCTAACTTTGTTTGTTTGGTTGTTGTTACGTTTAAGCGAAAAGAAAATTTCTGATAACAAATTCCCTTGTATAAATTAAAATATCAATTTTGAAAATAGAACCATAAAAACTGCCGCAAGTAAACTCGTCTAAACCAGGACTTAAGGCGAGAATACATAAACGCTTTTTGACTGGCTTAAGTCATCGACTGGCTTCTACGGTAAAAATCAAGGAGCATAGGACCAAAATCGAACTAAGTCAACCCAAAACTCCTTTGTTCCTCTTCGAAGAAGCTAGCCAATGACATAAGCCATTTAAACAAGCGTTTTATCTATTTTCACTTTTAAGGTTAAAACAGATCAAAGCATTAATACATTGAACTATAAAAAATATACACAAAAAAACCCATCGTAGAATTAAGAAGGTAAGGTCACACAATCATATGTTTACAAGTTTTAAAAATTATTCATTTGGCGACATCTCATTGTCAAAATGTACATTTTTAAGTCCATTGTACACATACAAATCAGAGATGGGAATCTGCTTTCCATGTAGTGAAAAAAAAATTTTTCAAAAAGAATTGCTCAGTTACAGAAACAGAAAGAATTTACTAATTTTGATCAAAATCGGTTATCGTAGTAAAAATTATTACATTTTTGCAGTTCTGGAACAGACCAAATGATTGGAAGAAACGTGCTTTGCGGGACGAGTACTATTAACCAGATTTACCATGGAATCGAAAGATTGTACAGTTTAGGTTATATTTGTGAATGAAAATCTAGGAATTTCATTAATTTTTCACGCTTTTTAGCGCATTTAAAAAATGAGGAAAAATATCAAATAAATAAAAACAACCTGTCGCATTTAATTTTGAATAATTCGGAAAGAAAGCGGGCATAGCCTCAGGGCTGTATTTCTAAAGTTTTACGAAACTGTTCTACCTCCATATTGTATGGTTTAACTTTATCCATTTGTAAACGTTTAGTGAAAACGATAAATATTTAATGGTTTATAATATGTATTTCCTTCTTTTTAGGTCCATGGTCCCATTTATTTACTGGAGTATTAGAACAGAATGTACTGCCAATATTTATGTCATTCGCTGCTTGCATCGGCCCAGATGAATTAAATTCTTGCAATTATTTTAAAAATAAATAAATATTATTTATAATCTGTAAAGTTTGTAAGATAAATTAAAATACAGAAAATATAATTTTTGTTGGTTTATTAATAACTAAAATTTTTATGATACGAGGAGAAGATAATTTTACCTCAAAACAACCTGAAAATTTGTCATGGTAAAGAGTTTTATCATGGTGGAATGCATGGCAGAAGAATACAGGTAGATGCATAAACGCTTGGGAGCACTGATATGTCAAAAAATTTTAATGTTTTTTGCAAATATAAATAGATTTTTATATTTTTCCTTATTTTCGGAGGCTATTAAAATTCGCGTTTTTCAAAAATTTTTACAAATTTAAATAATTTTTCATTCAACATTTTCAATTTCAAAGTTGGTTTGACAGTTCATTGTCCCAGCAGCTGTGTCGACGCGTCTACCTATATTATTCTACCATGGTAGAATGGTAGAAGTTAAAGTCATATAATCATGTGTTTACATTTTTTTTCAAAATTATCGATTTGACGACATCTCATTGTTAAAACTTTTATTTCTAAATCCGGTGTATATAAAGAAGTCAGAGATGGGGACCTTGTTTTATTCAGTGACATTTTACAAGGTAAATTACAAAAAATTCAAGTGTGGGGCTAGGACCAGAATAGAACCCTATTGCTTTTGGAGATGATCGCATAATATTTAGGGGTTGAAATGGACCAAAAACTGAAAAATTTCATGATTTTGCAGTTGCTCTACAGGTCGCAAGCCCCATGCGACGCGTAAATCAGCATGGGGCTTGAGATTAGGACTAATTTTAATGGTCATCAGGTAATATTTAGTGGGTGAAATAGACCATAACATTTGTGTTAATAAAAGTCAAATTTTCCATTAAACCGCGAATATTTTTAATCCCGGCGAAATCACAAATAGACGAACAGGTCAATTCTGACTGTTACGTAGATGCCGCTGGTAAATATATCGGATAAATATAGCGAATTATATACAATGTATATATACAAAGGAAGGGGATGTTAGCTAGAATGCTTATATCTCAAGAATGGCTTGACAAATGTTGTCAATTCAGAATGCTCTCTTGACACGAAAAAATAAAATCTAAGAAACACACAAAAACAAGATGCCAATAATGATGTTAATATAGATTTTGTAGTATTTTGTGACATTTTTTATTTTTTCATACTTTTTATCGCATGCGATTTTTTCAATTTGATTTATAATATTGAAGTATACATTTTGTAATATTTTTTCACCTTACAACACAGGTTGGGGTTATCATATACAGATTGCAATTATCGACCGATCCTCAAGAAAAATTTCACAAGGGTAGGGTTAGACTAAGAAGGGCTAGGCCTATTGTTTTCAAAGATATCCGCAATATATTTATGAGTTGAAATGGACTAACAAAAATGTTCCTGATTTTTCAGCCGTTAAAAAGATCACAAATAGAAACCAAAAGACACGAAATCTCGCATGAAGTTAGAGTTTAGGATAAAATACATTCTACCGAAACGCTGAAAATAACTTACAGCCGAAATCCAAAATACACAAAGGCGAACTTCTAGCTTGTTTATGCTGATTTCGTTGACGAATATAGCCAAATATCGTAGTAAAAACAAATCATAAAGATGAATCTAAATTTAGATGATTCTTTTGGTGATGATGGCAAAATATTTAGAGGTTCAAATGAACCAAAAACAGAAAAATTTTCAAAATCACACAATTGAAGCCAATCGACACCCTTGAGAAGAGAGTTAAGGACAGAGAAGAATTCTAGCATTTTGGATGACCATTAGATAATATTTAGTTGTAAAAACTGACCACAAAAACTAACAGCACGACGATTTGCGTAAATATTGGGCAAATGTTCGTGTTCAAAATACTAAGGGTGATATCGGGGCAGTACTCAGTGACATAATTTCAAAAGCGAAATCTTCCAAAATGGATTTGGACATAAGGGGGCTTCTAACATATTGTGTAGTGGCCGACCATGTGATATCCTATCACATAATAAACGTCCTAAATGCTAAACATGCTCAATTTCGTGAGGATCGGGCCATAATTGTTACCTGTAGCGTGATTACCAATAAACATGAACAGACGGACGGAAGGACATATATAGCTAGATCGGCTCAGCTCCGCGAGATAACAGGATCCATATGTAACATTATATGCAAGACCAATATTTCCATGTGTTACATACTTTTTGGCCCAATCAAACTTATAATACACCAAATACATAGTATTGTAGGGTCTAAAAACTGGACACTAAAATTTCAGAACATTTCGATATATCGTGGTAAAATTAAGAAGGTAAAATCGTTTCAAATACGCATTCCCATCTTTGCATTTTCTGTAATTTACCTTGTGGAATTTCACTGCATAGAAAGCAGGTTTCCATCCCTGATTTGTGATAATCATTTTGACAATGAGATGTTGTCAAATGAATAATATTGTAAACATATGATAAACTTTACCTTCTTAATTCTACCTTGCTTTTGATAAATAACAAATTAACCCACTTGTCTTGTCTTTTGTAAACGCAGGGTTAGTCGCCCGAATTGTGTTCATCGAACACCGGCGCCGACTGGTATATATTTTATATACAGACGACGGCGGCCGAATACTTCGGCATCATACTCTGCTCGCGGGTTTCGGGTGCTAACACGTTTTCCGTTCACCACAGATTCATATTTTCATATAATTTTGCGAATTGTTTGTGCTTTTATTATTGCTATAATTGAAATTGTAGCACACAAATTGTGTGGTTTCTCGCTGCATTTGTTTGTACACGGATATATTAATTAACGCAAGAAAATATGGATCACCAAAAGCTGACGGAGCTGTTGCGTGCAACAATTGATCCTAATCCCGAACAGAGGAAGGCGGCAGAAGACCAATTGGCACAGGTTAGTACAAATTGCAAAATATTCAAAGTTAATACTAACAGCATAACAGAATTGTTAGGACTCCAAAGAAGATAATTCCTGTCGTTGCCGAAGAAGCAACAAACTATTTGTTTTAACTTATTGCCATGTTTTCCTTTTTTGCGGCTTATGTGTGATGACATGACTACAAAACATGTGCTTTTTCAATTCACTTAATTATGTTTTAGGGTGTGTGTATGAATGTTCTAAATGAAAAAGTATTTCTTCATATAATTTTTGTTTAAAATCGATATTCAATCCTTAATGAAGGATGCCTGTATTATCGAATTGCATGTTATTTTACTTTGTTCAGCTACTTTTATACGAAAATTAGCAAAGTCCAATTGGGATGCAAAACAATTTTTGACATATGAAGGTGTTGTCATTGCTGCGTTTTTTTTTTTAAAAAAGGTAAGCATTTACTTGCAGCATCATCAACATGTAGTGGTAGGTGTAAAAAATGCATTCTGTTTATAAATAACAAAAAAAAAATTAAAATGTGAAATCTTTGTGGAATCCAGAAAAAATATTTGTTTTGAATTTAGAGAACAAAGTTGCAAAGTCGGAAAATCTTCCTTATTTGGTTCATTTTCTTTGCAAAAAATGCATAATTTCAATCATTATATGTTCCGTACCAAGAAACAAAAATTGTATACCCGCTTTAGCAACATGTCAGGCCGACAATGGGAAAATGTTGCCTACTACTGTCAAAATAAAATTATTTTAAACAGTGGAATCTTGAAAATATTGAACATTTAAAATAAAGTCGAATATCCAATTATAACATAATGTGTCGGCGTTCTCGATGTATTTGAACGAAATTTTATTTGATGTTGTCTTTTTATCCAAATGTTTAGCAAAGAAGAATGCAAGGTGTATTTTTATACGATATGTACATGAAATACATCTAACATTTTTACAAAAAACATCATTGGGAACAAATTGAGTTTAGCTACTACTTCAATTTTTCTTCAAATCAATTTGGAATAAACTACATGAAATTTAACTGATTTAGTATAAGATTAATGAAACATATTTGGAATATAATTTTCAAATTACTAAAATCTTGGACAGCCACTATAGATTTTCAAGACTACTTAATTTACAAAACAGTCAATAATCATCGGGATTTTCACTTTTACCTTGATATTGAATGGATGGATGTTCCTTTAACTGAGATTTAGATGAATAATATAAAACATTCAAATTAAACATTTTAAGAGTTGCTTTTTTAAATTGCTAAACCACGATCCAAAAATGTACATTTTTAAATTAAAGTAATTTATTGATTTTTTTTTTTGGCTTGCATGTAAAAACTGCATTGTATTGCAGGTTTAGGAATACAACTAATTCTAACATGATTGTGTGGGTCCTGACATTTTTAAAGTAAGCTATATGGGTATCGTGACCGATATTGATTTCCTGCCATATACAACATTGTCTTATGCAAATGGACCAGCATTTTCAAAATTCTTTTATTCCTCTCCGAGGTCCGATATGGATAACTCAGAAAATGGCTTACTTTTCAATACGAACGATCATGTAGTCAAACGTTATGATGTAAGAAAATTTTCAAATATTGGTAAGTATTACAAATATGTGCGATAATTCATAAATTGACAAATATTGAAATATTTCAGATGGCAAAGATTTTCAATACCCGGCGGCCGCGCCTATGATTGATGAAACACATGGTGGTGGTGACGTTGCGATCTATTCCAGCGGTAAGTAAAATTATGTTAACGAATGCTGTAGTGCTTTTAATAGATCTAGTGGGTTAACCTTGTGTGTTTCGATACAACTTTAGGAAGATATAAAAGCCGCTCAGCCGAGGTTTGTTTACGTATGCATTCACTACCAAAAGATAATGCAAAAACTAAAAAACTTGATATAGTGACAATTGATGTTAAAAAAAGGAAAGGAAAGTAATGCATCTTCCAATGTTATCTTCTATTTTTTCGTAAAAGAACGAATAAGTTTAGGCTAACTTTGTTTGTTTGGTTGTTGTTACGTTTAAGCGAAAAGAAAATTTCTGATAACAAATTCCCTTGTATAAATTAAAATATCAATTTTGAAAATAGAACCATAAAAACTGCCGCAAGTAAACTCGTCTAAACCAGGACTTAAGGCGAGAATACATAAAACGCTTTTTTGACTGGCTTAAGTCATCGACTGGCTTCTACGGTAAAAATCAAGGAGCATAGGACCAAAATCGAACTAAGTCAACCCAAAACTCCTTTGTTCCTCTTCGAAGAAGCTAGCCAATGACATAAGCCATTTAAACAAGCGTTTTATCTATTTTCACTTTTAAGGTTAAAACAGATCAAAGCATTAATACATTGAACTATAAAAAATATACACAAAAAAACCCATCGTAGAATTAAGAAGGTAAGGTCACACAATCATATGTTTACAAGTTTTAAAAATTATTCATTTGGCGACATCTCATTGTCAAAATGTACATTTTTAAGTCCATTGTACACATACAAATCAGAGATGGGAATCTGCTTTCCATGTAGTGAAAAAAAAATTTTTCAAAAAGAATTGCTCAGTTACAGAAACAGAAAGAATTTACTAATTTTGATCAAAATCGGTTATCGTAGTAAAAATTATTACATTTTTGCAGTTCTGGAACAGACCAAATGATTGGAAGAAACGTGCTTTGCGGGACGAGTACTATTAACCAGATTTACCATGGAATCGAAAGATTGTACAGTTTAGGTTATATTTGTGAATGAAAATCTAGGAATTTCATTAATTTTTCACGCTTTTTAGCGCATTTAAAAAATGAGGAAAAATATCAAATAAATAAAAACAACCTGTCGCATTTAATTTTGAATAATTCGGAAAGAAAGCGGGCATAGCCTCAGGGCTGTATTTCTAAAGTTTTACGAAACTGTTCTACCTCCATATTGTATGGTTTAACTTTATCCATTTGTAAACGTTTAGTGAAAACGATAAATATTTAATGGTTTATAATATGTATTTCCTTCTTTTTAGGTCCATGGTCCCATTTATTTACTGGAGTATTAGAACAGAATGTACTGCCAATATTTATGTCATTCGCTGCTTGCATCGGCCCAGATGAATTAAATTCTTGCAATTATTTTAAAAATAAATAAATATTATTTATAATCTGTAAAGTTTGTAAGATAAATTAAAATACAGAAAAATATAATTTTTGTTGGTTTATTAATAACTAAAATTTTTATGATACGAGGAGAAGATAATTTTACCTCAAAACAACCTGAAAATTTGTCATGGTAAAGAGTTTTATCATGGTGGAATGCATGGCAGAAGAATACAGGTAGATGCATAAACGCTTGGGAGCACTGATATGTCAAAAAATTTTAATGTTTTTTGCAAATATAAATAGATTTTTATATTTTTCCTTATTTTCGGAGGCTATTAAAATTCGCGTTTTTCAAAAATTTTTACAAATTTAAATAATTTTTCATTCAACATTTTCAATTTCAAAGTTGGTTTGACAGTTCATTGTCCCAGCAGCTGTGTCGACGCGTCTACCTATATTATTCTACCATGGTAGAATGGTAGAAGTTAAAGTCATATAATCATGTGTTTACATTTTTTTTCAAAATTATCGATTTGACGACATCTCATTGTTAAAACTTTTATTTCTAAATCCGGTGTATATAAAGAAGTCAGAGATGGGGACCTTGTTTTATTCAGTGACATTTTACAAGGTAAATTACAAAAAATTCAAGTGTGGGGCTAGGACCAGAATAGAACCCTATTGCTTTTGGAGATGATCGCATAATATTTAGGGGTTGAAATGGACCAAAAACTGAAAAATTTCATGATTTTGCAGTTGCTCTACAGGTCGCAAGCCCCATGCGACGCGTAAATCAGCATGGGGCTTGAGATTAGGACTAATTTTAATGGTCATCAGGTAATATTTAGTGGGTGAAATAGACCATAACATTTGTGTTAATAAAAGTCAAATTTTCCATTAAACCGCGAATATTTTTAATCCCGGCGAAATCACAAATAGACGAACAGGTCAATTCTGACTGTTACGTAGATGCCGCTGGTAAATATATCGGATAAATATAGCGAATTATATACAATGTATATATACAAAGGAAGGGGATGTTAGCTAGAATGCTTATATCTCAAGAATGGCTTGACAAATGTTGTCAATTCAGAATGCTCTCTTGACACGAAAAAATAAAATCTAAGAAACACACAAAAACAAGATGCCAATAATGATGTTAATATAGATTTTGTAGTATTTTGTGACATTTTTTATTTTTTCATACTTTTTATCGCATGCGATTTTTTCAATTTGATTTATAATATTGAAGTATACATTTTGTAATATTTTTTCACCTTACAACACAGGTTGGGGTTATCATATACAGATTGCAATTATCGACCGATCCTCAAGAAAAATTTCACAAGGGTAGGGTTAGACTAAGAAGGGCTAGGCCTATTGTTTTCAAAGATATCCGCAATATATTTATGAGTTGAAATGGACTAACAAAAATGTTCCTGATTTTTCAGCCGTTAAAAAGATCACAAATAGAAACCAAAAGACACGAAATCTCGCATGAAGTTAGAGTTTAGGATAAAATACATTCTACCGAAACGCTGAAAATAACTTACAGCCGAAATCCAAAATACACAAAGGCGAACTTCTAGCTTGTTTATGCTGATTTCGTTGACGAATATAGCCAAATATCGTAGTAAAAACAAATCATAAAGATGAATCTAAATTTAGATGATTCTTTTGGTGATGATGGCAAAATATTTAGAGGTTCAAATGAACCAAAAACAGAAAAATTTTCAAAATCACACAATTGAAGCCAATCGACACCCTTGAGAAGAGAGTTAAGGACAGAGAAGAATTCTAGCATTTTGGATGACCATTAGATAATATTTAGTTGTAAAAACTGACCACAAAAACTAACAGCACGACGATTTGCGTAAATATTGGGCAAATGTTCGTGTTCAAAATACTAAGGGTGATATCGGGGCAGTACTCAGTGACATAATTTCAAAAGCGAAATCTTCCAAAATGGATTTGGACATAAGGGGGCTTCTAACATATTGTGTAGTGGCCGACCATGTGATATCCTATCACATAATAAACGTCCTAAATGCTAAACATGCTCAATTTCGTGAGGATCGGGCCATAATTGTTACCTGTAGCGTGATTACCAATAAACATGAACAGACGGACGGAAGGACATATATAGCTAGATCGGCTCAGCTCCGCGAGATAACAGGATCCATATGTAACATTATATGCAAGACCAATATTTCCATGTGTTACATACTTTTTGGCCCAATCAAACTTATAATACACCAAATACATAGTATTGTAGGGTCTAAAAACTGGACACTAAAATTTCAGAACATTTCGATATATCGTGGTAAAATTAAGAAGGTAAAATCGTTTCAAATACGCATTCCCATCTTTGCATTTTCTGTAATTTACCTTGTGGAATTTCACTGCATAGAAAGCAGGTTTCCATCCCTGATTTGTGATAATCATTTTGACAATGAGATGTTGTCAAATGAATAATATTGTAAACATATGATAAACTTTACCTTCTTAATTCTACCTTGCTTTTGATAAATAACAAATTAACCCACTTGTCTTGTCTTTTGTAAACGCAGGGTTAGTCGCCCGAATTGTGTTCATCGAACACCGGCGCCGACTGGTATATATTTTATATACAGACGACGGCGGCCGAATACTTCGGCATCATACTCTGCTCGCGGGTTTCGGGTGCTAACACGTTTTCCGTTCACCACAGATTCATATTTTCATATAATTTTGCGAATTGTTTGTGCTTTTATTATTGCTATAATTGAAATTGTAGCACACAAATTGTGTGGTTTATCGCTGCATTTGTTTGTACACGGATATATTAATTAACGCAAGAAAATATGGATCACCAAAAGCTGACGGAGCTGTTGCGTGCAACAATTGATCCTAATCCCGAACAGAGGAAGGCGGCAGAAGACCAATTGGCACAGGTTAGTACAAATTGCAAAATATTCAAAGTTAATACTAACAGCATAACAGAATTGTTAGGACTCCAAAGAAGATAATTCCTGTCGTCGCCGAAGAAGCAACAAACTATTTGTTTTAACTTATTGCCATGTTTTCCTTTTTTGCGGCTTATGTGTGATGACATGACTACAAAAACATGTGCTTTTTCAATTCACTTAATTATGTTTTAGGGTGTGTGTATGAATGTTCTAAATGAAAAAGTATTTCTTCATATAATTTTTGTTTAAAATCGATATTCAATCCTTAATGAAGGATGCCTGTATTATCGAATTGCATGTTATTTTACTTTGTTCAGCTACTTTTATACGAAAATTAGCAAAGTCCAATTGGGATGCAAAACAATTTTTGACATATGAAGGTGTTGTCATTGCTGCGTTTTTTTTTTTTTTTAAAAGGTAAGCATTTACTTGCAGCATCATCAACATGTAGTGGTAGGTGTAAAAAATGCATTCTGTTTATAAATAACAAAAAAAAATTAAAATGTGAAATCTTTGTGGAATCCAGAAAAAATATTTGTTTTGAATTTAGAGAACAAAGTTGCAAAGTCGGAAAATCTTCCTTATTTGGTTCATTTTCTTTGCAAAAAATGCATAATTTAAATCATTATATGTTCCGTACCAAGAAACAAAAATTGTATACCCGCTTTAGCAACATGTCAGGCCGACAATGGGAAAATGTTGCCTACTACTGTCAAAATAAAATTATTTTAAACAGTGGAATCTTGAAAATATTGAACATTTAAAATAAAGTCGAATATCCAATTATAACATAATGTGTCGGCGTTCTCGATGTATTTGAACGAAATTTTATTTGATGTTGTCTTTTTATCCAAATGTTTAGCAAAGAAGAATGCAAGGTGTATTTTTATACGATATGTACATGAAATACATCTAACATTTTTACAAAAAACATCATTGGGAACAAATTGAGTTTAGCTACTACTTCAATTTTTCTTCAAATCAATTTGGAATAAACTACATGAAATTTAACTGATTTAGTATAAGATTAATGAAACATATTTGGAATATAATTTTCAAATTACTAAAATCTTGGACAGCCACTATAGATTTTCAAGACTACTTAATTTACAAAACAGTCAATAATCATCGGGATTTTCACTTTTACCTTGATATTGAATGGATGGATGTTCCTTTAACTGAGATTTAGATGAATAATATAAAAACATTCAAATTAAACATTTTAAGAGTTGCTTTTTTAAATTGCTAAACCACGATCCAAAAATGTACATTTTTAAATTAAAGTAATTTATTGATTTTTTTTTTTTGGCTTGCATGTAAAAACTGCATTGTATTGCAGGTTTAGGAATACAACTAATTCTAACATGATTGTGTGGGTCCTGACATTTTTAAAGTAAGCTATATGGGTATCGTTTAAAAGCGTTAAATAGCTTTACCTAAAATACGACGTACTACAAAATTAGCTCTAATAATTTATAATTTTTCGGAATTTCTCTTATAGACAAGTAAAAATCAATCATTTTCTTTTAAACTTAAAGCCGGTAATTTTCAATTCAAAGACTATTTGAATAGCACTTAGACTAAAGAACATATATTTTATAAATATCTTTCTGCAAATATTTGTGACAAAGATATCATTAAGTCATGGAAGAAGGTTTGATTAAGTTTTTATTTCCTCCACCATACTATGGAGGGTATATTCTTGATCAGCGCAAATTCTACATCTGTCTGTTGTAATCGCGCTACCTTTCGAACAAATTGAGATAGAAGGCTACAATTTTGCACACATGTGAATTTGGTGACCAGGCGGGTTAAGTTCGAGTCGGTCCACGTTTTCGTATAGTTCGTTTGTTTGATATTAGCTATGTAGTGTTTTTAATGGAATCTCTCTTCCATAGCAGGAGACTGCTGGAATCGCCTCATTTCTCATTTCTTTTATCACTCATAAGGCGGTACATTCGAATATTTTGTATTTTGGTGATATTAGCGACATTTTTAACAGTTTTTAAAATTGAAACTCCCTAAAGATAACAAGCACTTAGCAGGAAAGCAATGCAATCGACTCTATGGTATTTTGAAGACTTTACCACGGCTAAAATGAAAGTGGGCCCAATATTCAATCCCTATTCTTTATACCCTACTCCACATGTCTTTGTGCATTTCTTTGTAACATGGAGAAGTAAGCGAGAGATAGTTCCTTTTGATGATCTGCATTAAATCACATTCTAAGTCGATTTATGCATGTCCGATCGTCTGTCTGTCCCTGTATTTTTGTAAACAAAGTACAGTTCGCATTTATTGCCCGGTCCGAATGAAAATTTGTTTGACCCAAGGACGAATCCTCGACGAAAAATCGTTCAACAGCTGTTAAAATTATTCCAGTGACAGCTCATTATATTGTTTACAAGCCGAAAAATGGCTCGTGAGCTGAACATATCGCAATATTCCATTCGGCAAATATTGAAAAATGAGCTCGGGGTAAAACCATTGAAATTCCATAAAGTGCAAGAACTTACACCGCAATAGAAAGAAAATAGATTCAAAAGAGCTAAATTGTTGCTTCGCTTGGCCGAAAGTGGTGAACTGCCGAAATTGGTTTTCTCCGATGAGAAAACATTCTTTGTCGAGCAGTTTGTAAAAAACAACAACATTATCGTGTTTACTTGCCAAAGATGTCAGCTTCGGTTGGCCACCAGAACTCAAGCGCCGGCCATGGTGATGGTGTGGGACGCCGCCACAACCGATGGTCGCTCTCCGCTCGTATTATCGACCGTGGCATCAGGATGAATGCGGAATATTATCGCGAAAATATCCTGGAGGGTGTATTAAAGCCTTGGGCACGCACAATTTGGCCGCAGACCTTTAACATTCCAACAGGACTCAGCACCATGGCACTCAGCACGCGCCACCCAAGAATGGTTACAAAATGAGGTTCCTACCTTCATTTCCAGCGCACAATGGCCACCAAAATCCCCGGATACCAATCCGTTGGACTATTGTGTCTGGAGTATATAGGAAAGCAAGGTTGGCACTAAAAAAAATAATATTGGCCTGGTTTCATTGGAAGGTAATATTTCGTGCCAATTCGAACAAATCTAAAATTATTCTAAAATTTGATGATATTTCCGATATGTTTTGCTTTCATTTAATAAAATTAACAAAAAAGTGTAAAAATTATGGCATTTGACTTTGTTGCAGTTATTTTGTATCACTCTGTAGTCTTTGATTTTGGAGTACACTTTTGTAGTTTTTTGATAGTTGTGATACTTATTGGCCAAATGGCTTTTTCATCGCAACATTTAAATAAATAAATGAAATGAAATAAATTGCCAAATTACGCTGTAGTTGTTTGCAGAATGCATCAAATCCTTTAAAATGCCATAGTTTGGATGTAGGCCCTTCCAGACGTGGATCCATAAAATATTGTTAAATGACATGTTTTAATATTGAAAACAAGTAAGCGAACGAAATGTATATTTTTGATATATACATTTCTAAAACTATCAATATGAACAAATACTCAATTTTCAATACAAGTGATATGAAACAATTATTGTAATTTTATGTTGATGCCATGCTGCGGTATTCAATTTTAACACAAACATGTGCTTTGATTAAATGTATTCATTTATTTCTGAAAAAATATCACTCTTATTTGTCACGAGCAATCACATGGTATAGTCAATACATAATATGATAGCCAACATAAGAATCAATTGTCTATTATGTGCAAGAGGTAACTTCCATATACGATATATGTACACATACATAATTCGTATTAGCCCATTTGTAAACATTATTAGCAGACCAGACACACGGTATTATGTGTGTATGTGCCATTATCCAATTGGTACATTAATAATGTTTTTAATTTTAATTCTCTTCCATTTCCTTCCGCAGCTATGACTCATTAACTCACAATTTCAATTACAGATGTTATTTTTTTATGTCAGAATATCGTTTATCGAGCAAATTTATTATTAATATCATAATGTAGCTATATAAATTTTATTAACAATAACTTTTAACATTAATTTTTAGATTCACAAAATTATTGGATTTGTACCAACAATTTTACAAATTGTTATGAATAACAATGTGGATCAGCCTGTACGTCAAGCCGGTGCTGTCTACTTGAAAAATATGATTTCAAACAATTGGGCTGACCACGAAGTCCAACCCGGTGAACCCATACCATTCTCCATACACGAACAGGATCGTGCCATGATCCGCAGCTCTATTGTTGATGCTATTGTACATTCTCCAGAAATTCTACGGTACATAATCAATCAATCGATCTTATTTCATATTTTTTATTTGGCGCGCAATAATTTATTCTATTTTATGTCTTGTTATGAATTTTACAGTGTCCAACTGGCTGTGTGTCTAAATTGCATCATAAAGAATGATTTTCCTGGTCGTTGGCCTCAAGTGGTGGACAATATTAGCATTTATCTTCAGAACCCAGACATCAAGGGATGGAATGGAGCTTTAATTACCATGTATCAATTGGTGAAGACCTACGAATATAAACGTGCCGAGGAACGAGCACCTCTCAATGAAGCCATGAATCTACTTCTACCAATGATTTACCAACTAATGTTGACCTTAATGAACGATCAGTCTGAAGCATCTGTATTGATGCAAAAACAAATCTTGAAAATATACTATGCTCTAACGCAATTCAGTTTACCTTTGGAATTGATAACAAAGGATATCTTTTCGCAATGGATGGAAATATGCCGTCAAATTGCCGAGCGTCCTGTGCCAGACTGTTCACATCTGGAGGAAGATGAAAAACCGGAGTTTGCATGGTGGAAGACCAAAAAATGGGCTTTGCACATTATGGTGCGCATGTTTGAGCGGTAAGTTTTTAACGAATCTATTAAAACGTACTGTGTACAACAATAAAGGTTTATATCGAATTGCAGATATGGCAGCCCGCGAAATGTTGTCAGCGACAAATATCAAAAATTCGCCGAATGGTATCTGCCCACATTCACTCAGGGTGTTCTGGATGTTTTACTGAAGATTCTAGATCAATATCGTAACCGCGTTTATGTATCGCCGCGAGTTTTAACAGATGTTTTGACGTACCTTAAAAACGCGTAAGTGCTTCGCATGAGACCAACCTAGTCGGAATTGCTTTAACATATTTTGCTTTATAGTGTTAGCCACGCCTACTCATGGAAGTTAATTAAGCCTCACATGGTTGCAATTATTCAAGATGTTCTCTTCCCCTTAATGTCCTTCTCTGAGCAAGATCAGGAATTGTGGGAATCGGATCCCCACGAGTATATCAAGCTGAAATTTGGTAAAAATAAAAAAATGGATGTATACGAAGAAAAACATACTTAATCGTTGTCCTTTGCAGATATATTTGAGGACTATGCCACACCAGTGCCCGCTGCCCAGTCTTTGCTTCACTCTTGCTGTAAGAAACGTAAGGGAATTTTACCCAAAGCCATGACCATTATTATGCAAGTAAGAATCTTATAGAAACATTACCATATGGAATACTGTACGATTTCACAAATTTCTTTTCAATTTGTAAAGATTATCACATCACCGAATGCCGACAACAAGCAAAAGGATGGTGCTTTACATATGATCGGTACGTTGGCCGATGTCTTACTTAAGAAACGCATATATCGTGATCAAGTGGAGAACATGTTGACAACGTACGTTTTTCCCGAATTCCAAAACCCTGTGGGCCACATGCGAGCCCGAGCTTGTTGGGTTCTTCACTACTTTAGCGAAATTCAATTGAAAAATCCTCAAATTTTGGCGGAAATTGTTCGTTTGACAACGAATTGCTTATTGAACGATCAAGAACTACCTGTTAAAGTTGAAGCCGCTATTGGACTGCAAATGTACTTGAGCTGTCAAGATGATGCTGCACAATATTGCGAAGCACAAATTAAAGAAATCACCAAAGAACTATTGACAATTATCAGAGAGACCGAGAATGAAGATCTCACAAATGTTTTGCAAAAGATTGTTGGTACTTTCTCCGAGCAATTGTTACCGGTTGCTGTTGAGATTTGTCAACATTTGGCAACCACATTTAGCCATGTCTTAGAATCGGAAGACGGAGGCGATGAAAAGGCAATCACAGCTATGGGTCTATTGAACACCATTGAGACCTTGTTGAGCGTAATGGAGGACCATCCAGAGGTCATGAGCAATCTTCATCCAATTGTTATCAATGTTGTGGGTCACATATTCCAAAATAATATTACTGACTTCTACGAGGAAACCTTCTCCTTGGTGTACGACTTAACGTCGAAAACAATATCACCTGAAATGTGGAAAATGTTGGAACTGATATATCAAGTGTTCCAGAAAGGTGGAATAGATTATTTCATTGATATGATGCCAGCTTTACATAATTACGTCACCATTGATACACCTGCATTTTTATCGGATCCTTGTCGGTTGTTGGCCATGTTTGAAATGTGCAAAACTGTAAGTATCACTTTAGCATTAGCATTTGTTCATGGAATATATCTAAGCAAGTTAAATAAATGCTCCTATTCTGAATTAGATGTTAACTAGCAATCCAGGTGAAGATCCCGAATGTCATGCTGCCAAGTTATTGGAAGTAATTATATTGCAATGCAAAGGTCAAATTGATTCTGTAATACCGGTGTTTGTCGAGCTGGCCTTGGGTCGCCTAACAAGAGAGGTGCAATCGTCAGAATTGCGCACCATGTGTCTACAGGTTGTCATTGCCGCCTTATACTATAATCCCCAATTATTGTTATCGATTTTGGATAAGATGTCTCAACAAAATAATGAACCCATATCATCACATTTCATAAAACAATGGATTCACGACACCGACTGTTTCCTCGGGTATGGACAAGCCTTAGTTTATCCTTCAAGTAAACGTAAATAATAGCCTTATCTTCTTACAATTTCAGAATTCACGATCGCAAGTTGTGTGTTTTGGGTCTCTGTACTCTCATTTCGCTGGGAGATAGCAAACCACAAGTATTGAGCGAAGTTGCTGATAAAATTATACCTTCTTTAATTTTACTTTTTGATGGACTTACACGCGCTTATGAATCACGTGCCCAGGAAGAGGAAGAGGAGGAAGAAGAAGATAATGACGATTGCGAAGGTATGGATATGCTATAGAATTACATGTCAATTGAAGAAAATGCTTTCATATTATCATAATCACTCTACCATTCATTTGTGTTAACCAAAAACATTTTAGAGAAATGTCTTTTGATTCCAATATTATTATTTTCTTAATTCCGAACAGAGGCTTTATCTAGTGACGAAGATGATATCGACGAATTCGCCCCCGACTATTTGGAACAAATAGCCGAGTACAGTAAAGCCAAGGCTGCAGAAGCTGGATTTGAAATGAAGTCTGAGATCAAAGACGATGATGAGGAAGACGACGAAGATGAGGAAGATTCAATTGATGAATTAAACGAAACCGCTCTAGAGGGATACACTACAACCCTCGATGATGAAGAGGATGAAAATGCTATCGATGAATTTGTAACCTTCAAAAACGTCATTACTGGTAATTTTTTGCAGTGTATATAAATATTATGTGCAGACTACTCATTACTGTTATTATTTTTTGTTTTTAGCTTTGTCTGCACAGGATCAGGCCTGGTATGCCATACTTACTTCTGGTTTGACACCAGAGCAAACAAAAGCTTTGCAAGACGTAGTAACGACAGCAGATCAACGCAAAGCTGCCAAGGAGTCTAAACTAATAGAAAAACGTGGCGGTTTTGCGTTTACACAACAAACTGTACCATCGACATTTAAATTTGGTTCATAATAATTGTAAAACCATCATAAAATGACTTCAAACATAATTTTTCCAAAAAAAAATATATGTACGAAACATTCAGTAAAGTAATCACTGATCGAACCCGCAAACGTTCGATCTAATATGTTACAAATAACGAAACGAACTCTATCTGTCCATATACTGTGAGAAAACTTTCCGGTTACCGCAACTTATTATTATTAAACCAAAACAGATTGCAATTTCACTTCTTTATTTATTTATATTTATTATACAAAAATCCAATCCCACGCTTTTGTAATATTGTATAAAAATATTCCAAGTTATTAAAGGTAGTTAACAAATTTCTAATTTCATTTTCAAGTATCATCGATTTTTATACGCCTGCGCACATGGACGCGCCCTTCGTCCCTGCTCTAAGTTTAATGTGCACTTGCTAATGTATTGGTAACATTTTGAATGATTTCGGAAATGTTCTTTCAGTTGTATGTGATTTTGTCTCATTGAATGAGCCGCATCAAACATTACATGCTTATTTGTCGTCAATTGACTAAACCAAGGTATATTTTAATAATTTTGCATTCTCCATTGTGTTGACGTAAGTTTTTTACTATTTTTAAAAGGTGAAGAAAATAGTACTCATCTCAATTATAAAATCAATTTTCCTTTTTTAAATGCATAAACACACGGTGTACATTTTTTAATTTAAAGATATTTGCGAAAAGAAACGAAAAATAATAAAGATTTTTAAAATGTTTATAACTGAAGAACGATTTCTATTATTTTTCCTTTGACAAGTGTGAGTATGTTGTTGGTATGACGAATTAGAATGAACACACAAAAACAGCGTTTGTATCTTATCCCAATTGAATAAATAAACCACTCGCTTTAGTCATTTAAACTTTTTTCTACTTTTATTAAAATTATAAACAAATCACAATCATGTAACGTAAGTCAAAGTGTTTTTTTTATTTGGAAGTTGTTTAATTTAAATCCTAATAGTATAATACACATGTGTAATTGTACAAAACTACACCAATTGCAACTAAATAAATTCAATACCTTCATACTTTAAATCCGTTTCTATATGTTGCTCTGCGTACAGAGTTTTTCCATGTATGTCGAAAGCGGTTATAAAAGTTGTAGTTTTGCCATTCAATTCCTCAGTTTTCAGAGCAATAATCACTCGATCGTCTGTCCCTGGTAAAAATTTGAAACTGGAAAATCCATGTGTTGGCTGGTTATTATTAGGGTCCAGCACAACGGTTTCTACTTTGCTAAAATTTTCATTGGCCGCAATTAGGAGATTACAACCCATGTATTCGTCACGGGTTTCATTGTATCTGGAATAAAATTAAAACAGACAGTACCAGTATATAACAGATAACATATAGTCCTTTCTTTAAATTATTATTGGAGCGTTTTTTAAATGCTCATTATAAAAGAGTTTTGAGAAGGTTTTTGGAGGTGGTATTTTTTTCTTGACTCGGAGTTTAAAAATATAACTCAATTTAAAAATATTTTATATTTCTTAATTTTTCCCATGGTTTGCTTCTCTTGGTTGTTTGTCTGCCATAACAACAATTGTGTCTGTTCCAGAACCTGCAAGAACCTAAGTGTTTTCCAATTTTTTGGACATTTTAAAGGGAAATTCGGTTATCGTAGTAAACATTTTTATACCCTACACCACATAGTGGTAAGGATTTTATGTCTTTATGCATTTTTTTGTAACATTGAAAAATAAGCGATTGGTGATAATCGGATCAGATTTAGATATAGCTCCCATATATCATCAACCGATTTCGGGTTTATTGTGCACTAAAAATGGCCAAAATTAGTCCAAATGACCAGAATTTCGGTAATTCCCAGCGAATTCAGTATAGAAGCAAGTACATAAAATTTGGAGAAAATCGGTTCAGATATATATTCATAATAATTATAATATATATGTTTCATCCGATTTGGGGTTTTAAGTCCCTCACATGCGTAATATGTAAAATGTCGGAAATAGCATCAAATTTTAGAATACGATTAGATTTGTTCGAATTGGTCACCTTTGGCACGAATTATGGCCTTCAAACGGCCATTGAAATCGTCACACGCTGCCGAATGTTGAAGCGTTTTCGCAAGCAAGCGCTTCGCCCATTCCCGGCGATTAGGGTCTTTGTCTTTGTGCATTTGTTTGCAACATGGAGAAGTAAGAGAGAATTACTTTTAGAGTCGATTTATGAATGTCAGTCCGTCTGTCCGTCCGTCCATACATTCTTGTGAACAGACTGCAGGTCGCATTTATTATCCGATCCAAGGACGAACCCTATTGATTTGGATATAGCTCCCACATATTTTTAACCGATTTCGGGTTATTTGTGTACCAAATGGTCTAAATGACCAGAATTTTGGTACATCCCACCGAATTCAGTGTAGAAGCAAGTACATCAATTGGTTCATATATAGCTATAGCTCCCATATATATCTTTCATCCGGTTTGGGGGGTTTAAGTCCCTCACATGTGTAATATGCACTCCACAAGAATGATATTTGGTACCGGACATCAGATACTACTCGAAAATAACTCTGCCAAACTTTATCGAGAACGGCTAAGATTTTGATATAGCTCCCCTATATATACTTAATCCGATTTCAGATTTATTGTGCAAATAATGGCTAATATCAGTCCAAATGGAGTGAATTTCGGGACGTACCCTTCCATTTTGTGAAACTCAGCTCCGATATATATTTTAATAGTATAATCCTTCTCGAAGAGATATCAGGCGCTCCATAGCAATGTTATTTGGTATAGAAGAATAAAATATCTTCGTCAAATTTAGTGAAAATCGATTCAGAATTGGATATGTCTTCCATATATTAGTTCCCTCTGAAACCAAGCTATAACTGCTCTAAAGCCAAATGATGATCTTCTTTAAATAAATTATTTTGTTACGGGAGCTCTGCTAAGTCTGCATTGTGCTGTTGGGTATCATATAGCCGGCACCGCCCGACTTTTGACTTTTCCTTACTGATTTACATTTGTATTTTGGAAGTAACATAGAGTTTAAGAAGACTCATGATACCGTGAGAAAGTTTTGTTTATAATAAAAGAAAAGGAGGAAATTCCTTATGAATCGATTATTCATGACTGGGCTGTACATATCAACGGAAATTAAATATGTATTGCAGTCATTTGAGCATTAAACAAATTTATCAAAACCGTGCAAACTGCTAAAACTGAAAACTATTATTATACTTACTTTTCTTTCGAACATCTTCTAGGCAGGAAGAACCATTTTTTGTGATATGCAGACCAAACACCACTCTCGTGTATCATGTAACCAGGCCAAGTAATATCGGCTGCTTCTTCTCGCAGTCTTTTGAAATTATATGACCAGTCAAGAGATTTTACAGCACCATCTGTGGAAACCACTTTCAAAAACATGGGATTTTCATTCTCGAAATCCCCTAAACCATTCGTCCATTCCTTGCCCATGGAGCCGACGTACAGTAAACCATCTTTAACTGTTGCCCATTCCGATTTAAAACCCTTGGCATTATTTCCATTTCCATCCAGTAAAATTACCCATGGAATTGGTTTCTCATTATTTGTAATGTCATAGATTAGGCCAGTCCGATCATCGAAACTTAAAATTCGGCCATTAAATGTTACTAGCTCAGAAAGCTCCATACCACGACCTTTTAGAGAAAATCCCGATTCCAACATCAAGGGTTCGCCGCTGTCCCACGATATTGATATCTCGTTCTTAGCTGCAACATAAGTGATATGACCCTTTTTCAAGTAACTTCGCCACACAGTAGCACCGTTTGTTTCCACTTTGGAATTTGTGTCTAGATCAGCAACTATGGCTATTCGGTATGTAATCATTCCCGGTCTACCAACAAATGGCGGTGTTAGAGGATACGTATTATTGTAATACGACGATGTGACATCCTTTGCGAGATTTCTATTGCTAACACCACCAACGACATTTGTGTTTCGGTGACCACTTGTTGAACTGGCGTAATTTTTAAGCCACGCCGCATCAGACGAAGAGGTACTGCCCCGTACATAGTAGAAAAGCACAATTAATGCACATGCTCCTATAATAACCATTGCGATGTGATAGTTAAACCGTACGGTTCTGTTTCCAATACGATATGTGGGAGGCGTCCGCAACGCCATTCGCCAGTCACGGTTATACATGACTGTGCGTTGATGTGATGTTCTGGGTGTACTATTGTTGAGCTCTCTGTAGGTATGACCAGATGAGGAGGAGGCAAGTGATGGCGTGGCGTTATGTATGTTTGTGGCATAAGAATATTGTTGCTTCATTTATCTTTCGATCAAACTTCCAACAACAACAGAGATATCGAACATAATCAGTATTTTATCTTTTTTATGGGCACGTCACTTCCTGTTTTTTACTAAATTAAATTTTAAACGAGAACATCGCGATTTTCGATTTTTGCAGCTTCCAATCTTCAACGTTGCCTCAAACAAACATTTCAAAACGGCACCATCAGCTGTTTGTGAAAAACTGTCAACGCGTAAGACCATGGCGCAATAACATGGTGTTCCTGCAAATTCTAAAGACTAGATGTAATGTCAAAATTTGTTTACATTTTTTTGTTTATTGTTTATCTTTTGCTCTGTGATTTCAATTACAATAATGTCTTTTGACATTACATTTGATAGTCAGCTGGCTTGGCACGGAGACCTTATATTACACGTGATGTCGTGGGCCAAGTATAAGCTCCCCTTCCAAGCCAGCTGACTACCAAACGAAATGTCAAAATACATTACAAACCCATGGTAGAAGAATATAGGTAGACACAGCTGCTGGGACAATGTACTGTCAAACCAATTTTGGAATTGAAAATGCCGAATGAAAAATTATTCATATTCGTTAAAACTGTTGAAAGCGCGTTATATTTGAAAAGACGTTTAATTTTTTTGACATCAATGTTCCCATCGTACAATGATATCAAGGTAGGGCTATGATACCATATGATTTTATTTTTTTTTATTTTCTTGGCTTAATATGTCATCTTTATTTGTTTATGTATGTGTTTTCTTTTCAATAAAAAACAAATTGTTCAGAAAATATTCAAATTCGGATGTTTTTAAAATGTTTATTTCAACGTATGCATCGACAAAATCTAGAGTTTTTGTAGCAAAATAATCCTTTAGAGATATATAGTACATGATTTTGAAAAGAAGTGTTGACCTACCGTTTCAACAATTTTTCGCGTTTTTCAACAATTTTTACAAATTTAAATAATTTTTCATTTAACATTTTCAATTCCAAAATTGGTTTGACAGTTCATTGTCCCAGCAGCTGTGTCGACGCGTCTACCTATATTCTTCTACCATGAGACAAGGTATGCAATGTAAACAAACATCTTGTTTGTGATTGGTTGAAGCAAATTTGCCGCAAACTTTAGGCCTCAAGGCGAATCTATTTTCGCCTTATGTGCCAGTTTTGACATTTAATGGTTCCACAAAATTTATTTTATTGTGGCAATTTGCCGATGCGAGTACCCATGGTAGAAGAATACAGGTAGATGCTTAAACGCTTGGGAACATTAATCTGTCAAAATTTTATTAATATGTTTCTTCAAAAAATAAGTAGATTTGCACATGATTTCCTGTACGATGCCAATCGGAGGTTGTTATGATATGATTTTTTTTTTTTTTTTTAATTTTTACAAATTTGAATAATTTTTCATTCAAAAATTTTATTTCCAAAATGCGACATCCAAAATTCTACCATGCGACATCTTCCTTGCTCACACCTTTACCCTGTGCATCATATAATGGGATTCAATGTGAACATACTCTAGGTTTGCTCCCACAATCAATTAGTGAAAAATCGACTTACGCATCACTACCTATTGTCATAATAATTTGTTTTATTAACCGGTACGTACGTGGTTTCATGCTTAACCGTAAACGTCTACTATGAGTTCCCATTTTGGAAACATTTTGCGACAGGCCCTGAAGACATTCGATCGCAAAAATCAGAACTCTCTCAAAAATAATTTATTGATTTTGAAACATTTGACAGATCAACTTTCTAAGAGAGACATTCTCATCGATGAGGAAAAACTGCTTAAAGATAGCCTCTATCGAACTCCTGGCCATGCACCTTGTACTTATATGCATATATTCGAAGATGAGACTGTGTCGATGAGCGTTTTTATAATGAGAGGTGGTTATACTATGCCGTTGCATGATCATCCTTGCATGCATGGTCTATTGAAAGTCATCCATGGTAAACTCAAAATTCAAACATATACTCAAGACATTAACTCCAGCAGTGATGCTTGGAATGAGACTGCACCACACATTAAGGAAGTGGATGTTATTCAAGAAGAACCTGTTACTGTTACTTCGGATATGGGGTGCTCTCTGTTGACACCGACAGAAAGAAATTATCACGAAATTACGGCAGTGGGTGGGGTTGCAGCATTCTTTGATATATTAGCGCCACCCTATGATGCTGATGTTCCTGGACTCGGTCCCAGATCATGTACGTTTTATGAAACAATTCATCCTGACATCTTAGAGAAGTCTGGCGAATGTAACACAGATTGTAAACCAAAATTAAAGCTAAGACGTACACCAGCTCCTGTGTCATATTACTGTGATACAACGGATCCACATGAAGCGTTATTACGAACGGTTTTTATGTATACCAAAGAGGCTTATAGCCCTGTATAAGCAATAATTGAAACGGTTAATAGAAAAATTAAAATAGTTCTAATTGCATGTAAACCAAAAATGCCTATAACTCTTATCTAATATTAAGGACACTAATATAATATTTAAAAAAGATGTTTACCAGTGTTGTAATGTCACTGTCGAGAAGCCTTGCCTAACTTACTAACATCTAAAATCTCACAATAAACCATCAAATTTTAAGCTGTACATTGAGATTGGTAAGAATTGTATGTATCTCGACTGTAGTTTCTCCTTAATACAATAAAATACCTATTTATTAGACACTAATATTATATTTACTGCATTAAAAACACAAAAGCGGGATATTGGAATCAAATACACTGCATTAGATTCTGTATTACGAAAACTCACTTTTTTCAAACTTTTCACGTGAATATGCACTTGGAATCCAACATAATATTGGAAATAAAGTTCATAAATACTGAAGATTGAGTTGTCCTTGTATTCTTTTCAACCATATAAAGATTGAGTACAAAAAAATCAAAATAATTTTAATAAAATAACAAATACATTTGCCTATAGGACCTGATTTAAATAGAAAAGTTTTCGTATTTTTATTTACTGAAAAAATTTAGATTACAAACTGCCAGGCCTGTTTTCTCTCAAATCTATCTAACTTTGTTTTCATTATAACATAGTCTTTATTATGTCCTGCCTTTATAATTAGTTGATTTTGTTTATGTCTTCACTTTTTATTTACAAAAATAATTTATGGACCTTCATTAAATACATATATTTAAACATATTTATTTCATAATTCCTCTTCCTCATTCTTGTCCACATAAATGTCTTGATTGCGTCTTTTAAATTTCTTTATAGGAGGTTTAGTTGAATTGACTATTGTTGTAGTCTCAGTAGAAACATTTTCTGTCGTTTCCTTAGGCGAATGTGCGTTCATGTGATCATCATTGACCACTTCACCCTCAATATTTATATGCGTCTCGCTCTCAACTTCAATCTCGTCATCTATTTTTAACTCTTCCTTATTTTCAATAGAGTTATTGCCTGATAATTTTGGTTTTGGTAGTGATAATCCACTGTTGCTTTTACGTTTTAATGGACTCTTTGCTGACGCGATTCCTAAAGAATTAGAAGACGTATTAAGGCTAGAATTATGCTCGTCAGGAATGGATTCATTAAGTGCGGAATCCTCAGTATTATCTAGTGTGCTAGAATGACTTAACTCATGACCACCAATCAGCATTGCTAAGCTAAGGGGATCATCAATACCCAAAGTTTCACAAAATTGTTGTGACTGGGGATTTATTTGAGATTTCGGCTGCACATAATGGTATCCTTTGCTCAAATGTATGGACGGGTCGAATGCTTCTACAGTACGACAGAAGTTTTCTGGGATTTTCAAATCATTCTCAAATCGTTGTCTAACGAAGTTCATTTCATCCATAGTTGGAGTAAACTGAAAACGTTCACCATTTGCACTTTTTTCATTTGGCAAATAGTAATAATTTTCCTTAACATTTACCAAATGGTTTGTCAGGTGTAGTATCGTTAGCCACTCCAGGTCATATTCTAGTCGTAGTTGACCCTCATCATCTGTGTGATTTTCCGATTCAATGTCAAGAACCTGCAGAAATCTCCTCTTCGGCAGACATTTATCTAACGCAAGAAATTTTGTTATTTTAGATTTAGGTTTATCTTCTTCTGGATGTGACATTGTGCTTTGCTTTTCAACATTTTGTTCCATAGATGCTTCACTGTGCAGCACCAAGGCGGCAAATTTACAATGTAAATGGGCAGAAAACCAATACGAAGGTCTAAGTATGTTTAACAGGTCTTGGCAAGGTCTGCTGCCTAGTTGATCCCTATCCATTTCTTCGCGCAGGAATGGTTTAAAACGCGCCAACTGCTCTTTGTTTCCATAATTGTATATACCTTTCGGCCAGTCATGTGACATGAAAATATCAATTCTTCCCGATAGTTGTTTTAAACGATATACTTCTAATTGTCTAACATGATAAACACTTCGCTTTGTGTTTTCCGTGTAGGGAGAAAATTCGAAGCGACCCCGTAAATAGTCATTACCCTTGTATATGCCGGACAGACCACCAATTCGAATATCATTGACTCGTACCACTCCAGCATATCCTAAGTAGTATATATTGGGAGCCACCCAACCTCCATATGGCAATTCCTGTAAATAATTTGAAGCTTCGTGGTTCCCACCAATGAATATTGTTAGCATAGGAGCGCGTAATTCCCCACTGTAATACCTAGAAAAGGAATCGGATTATATTTATTATTTGAAATCAATTATCGGTTTATTTCCTACTTGTAAAAAGAGCACATATGTTGAAATTTAGTGGGAACAGCCATGGTTTGTAGATCTTCCATGTTACGGGTAGCTTGAAAATCGCCACAGCATAGCAGCAAATCTATTTTTATACCATCTCTTTTCTCGATTTCGGCAATAGTTTCATATATTTTCTCGAGTTCACCATGGGCGCAGCCTTCTACGGCAATCTTCATTTTAAACAGAAGTGTATAAACGTTTAGAAACCAATGTGCCGCAAAAAAAGAAACAAATAAGATTTGTTTACTTGAAAATGTTGTTTACATGTGTGTATGTTTTAACACAGTATCATGGCAATGCCAAGGCGCTGTACTTGACTCTGACGGAGTTAAGTTAATGAACGGCGTCCAAGGCCCATTAAATGGATGGGTCATGACGGCGTCGTTTGAATCAATGGCGTGTGGTGAAAACATAGATCTGTTCCATTATGTACAAGACTTTTTAAGTAATTACTCGAAACGTTTTCCCGTATCCAAAATATCAGAAAAATTTAAAGAGAATCGTGTTCATACCATGAGAGTACAGGTAGATGCATCAACGATTGGGACCACTGATATGTCAAAAAATTGTAAATGTTTTTCAAATATAAGTCGATTTTTATATGTTTTCTTATACGACGTTTCTCGAAGGTGTCGATGCGTCTACCCATGGTAGAATTACAAGGTAACCCTTTCAGGCCAGCTGTAGTCAACTTGATATGTCAAACAAGTTGTTGTAATTCGAATTCGCCGTAGAAATACATAACAGAAATTCAAACATCATAGAGGAAAAAATAAACACAAAAATATAAAAATTAAATTTTGTGATATAATTTAAATAAAAAAAAAACAGAATATGAGGTGCTGTGCTGTTTGCAAAAGAAAGGATAGTGAACGACAAGCAACATTTTTCAATGTACCCAAGGAAGAGACGAAGAGGTTGAAGTGGAGTGCGATTTGTGGGATCACTTTAAACCCAAACGCCAAAATATGTTCTCATCACTTCAACCCAAAGTATATAACGGGCATAAGTTGTACAATGAAATTATTACCATGCACTGTACCAGGGTGGGGGAGGTACTAGAAGGAGTAGTCCAATCTTGTCCATTCTCCCACCCAATCTTGGGGTAATGCAAATATTACGATTTGCAAAGTTTGAAGAAAATCCAACAATCCGTTATCTTTATATGCGGTAAATTATTTTCAATGAAAATGTTGACCTTTTGTGGGGGAGGTACCAGGAAGAGTGGACCGATATTGCCCATCTCCGAACTCGATCTAAGTTTGACAAAAATACTACGATGTACCAAGTTAGGACCGAATCGGATACTCCCTTCGAGAGTTATCGTGCGCACCAGCCAGCCAGACGGACGGACGGACATCGCTAGATCGACTCCAAATGTCCTAAAACGGATTTGGTTCAAAGAGACCTAGGGTCTAAAACCGTTATTTCGGCTAGGCAGGTTTTGACCATATCAAATGATATATACCCTCTTTAGCCATATGGCTGAGGGTATAAAAACATTAAGTTCGGCCGGGCCGAGCTTTGAATACCCTCCACCATTACCTAAGAAAACATTTTTATACAAAAGTATCTGGATTCAAACATGTTCCACTTTAAACTACAAATACGACTGAGATCGGTAGGAGAATGCAGTTAAAGATTTCAAATACCAATAAAGTGTGTGGAACCGTTACATTGGAGTCATACCAAAACATGAACCTATATAGACATATTAATACTAAGTGGATTTCTATCTACTGCAAGTTTTAAATACCAAATTTGAAACAATTCCGTGGGTAAATGTGACTAAGATCATTAAAATACAGTGGGGACCTTTATATTGTACACAATTCCGATAGATCCACCCATGGTACAATGAAGAGAAGGTAGGTCAACTTTGAAAAAATTGCAAGTATAGAGGTCTACCTGTTTGGCTTGTAATGTCAGAATTACTATCAAAACAATAAAAAAGCAAACAACTTGTTGCATTGATTTTGAATAAATAATTTAAAACCGCGAAAACTGAATGAATGGTCAACATTTCTTTTCAATATCATATTCTATATATCTCTTATGGTTTATTTCGCTACAAAACTCTAGATTTTGTCGATGCATACGATGAAATAAACATTTTGAAAACACCCGAATTTAAATATTTTCTGAACAATTTTTTTATTATTGAAAAGAAGACACACACATAAGCAAATGAAGTTGACATATTAAGCCAGAAAAATAAAAAAATTGAAATCATATGGTAGTTCTGCCCAACCTTGAATTCATTGTACCATGGATCCACCGTAGTTCCACGCATATATGTACATTTATTTATTTACTCACTTTTAATGGCAAAACATCAACCCTAATTCTAATACAAAAGGATAACTTGGAATCTTTACACATTTCTTAAAAACCTATATCTAATGCTACAAGGAGAATTATTTATTTTATTAAGAGAATACAAAATAAGTGATAACATAACATATATTTTGTATTTTCGCACTGGATTCTGTGCTGTTAAAAAATGTCGTGAGGGAGAAACCGGAAGGAGTGGGACGACATTGCCCATCTCCGCATTATGTTTGTTAATAATATTGCGATGCACTATGTTTGGATGATGATCCATTCTACAGCTATCGTACGCACCAGCAAGACAGACGGACGGGTCGCCGAGGCGTTATTTCGATCAGATACATTTTGGTCATATGGAATTATACAGACCTTCTCTAGCGATATGACTGATGGTATAATACGTATACACTTCCAGTTATTGTAGTATTTTCAGTTTATATGTTAAAAAATGTACTAATCTCAACTAATATATACATATGAATAAACCAAAACAAACTTATTCAATGTTTCAGAATGAAGAGTTCTGATTGGTGCAAACCAATTTGCCCCAAATTTTATACTTCAAATAAATTCGCCCTGGTTAAAACTTTGACATATCAAGTTTCTAAAAAAGTTGCTTTGTTGTAATTTTCGCCTATGTTGCTACCTGGTATTTCTACCATGCGTCTACCTATATTCTTCTACCATGTTTCACACTTAATATTTTTATTTATTTAAAAATGTACTTTTTGCAATTGAAATCAAATATGGAACCAGACCTTTCAAAATTCAATTAGCTTGCAGAAAGTTTGGATATACCGTCGAGGTCCTCCTATTAAGTTGAATGCTGTTATTGGTGGAAATCTACAAACGAATGTGTATATAGACGATCACCTGACTCCCGCTTCTGCCAGGTTAATGTATGTTTGCAGACAACTTAGAAACCAAGGGAAAATTACAAAATTTATACTAGTTAATGGTGATGAGCCTGGAGTTAATGTTTTGCTTCCGGATGGCAATGAACGGTTTCTTAGAATTGATGATTGTGAGGCATTATGGAATCATAGCTGAAAAATTTATTTGAATTAATTTTTGAGTAGTTCTTAAGGATTCTTCCTGAGTCAAATGTTATATTAATTTTCTTGTTTTGAATTAGTTTTCATATTATTATTATTATTTTTTTTTTCTTTGAATATGTTTTTTTTCCTTGATTTCTTTCTATTTTTCTTTTGTTGTATAATTATTTTAATATATAATCTCCTTTTGATCTCGATTTCGGTTTCAATTAAGTTCCCCAGCATAATATTTATTTTTATTTCCAATGATTTCAAATAACCTCGGTCCTATTGTTGGTAATTCGTCTTTTTTCAAAAACAGATTGAGTCAATATTCAAATTGTATGTCCATTGGTCATCTAAATTGTCATAGTTTGCGTCCGTCCATATATAATACCACCCTTTGTGAGCTTAAAAATCTTATTTGTGATAGTGGTTTTGGGTTGTTCGCTGTTTCCGAGACTTGGTTGAAACCTTACGTTTCGTCGAAAACTGTTGCGATTCCGGGCTACTCATTTGTCCGCAATGACCGACCTAGCGCTCGTGGAGGAGGTGTAGGTATTTATATTTTAAAAAATATTAAGTATAAGGTGGTTTTTCGCTCTGAAAATCCTGGAGTTTGCGAGTCTTTATTTATAGAACTTATTTTTGGTTTAAGTAAAGTCCTTTTTGGTGTTGTTTATTTGCCACATGGTAATATTCATAACTTTGAGGAGATACATGAAGATATTTTGTCCAGATACGAATCTATAATTGTTGTCGGCGACTTTAATTGTAACTTGTTCGACATTTCCAAATCGTCTGAAATGAGGAATGTTTGTCTTCGTCTTGGTATATCAATTACTCATAACTCGTTGCCTACCCATTTTAATATTGCTACTGATTCTGTTTCTCTTATTGATTTTTTTGCCTGCAGTCACCTCTGTTCTCTTATCTCCTCTGATCAAGTCCAATGTCCTTCTATTTCTCACCATTCTTTAATTTTTGGTACCACTAATATAAATTTGACATCAGCAGAACATTTTTTTGAGTTTCGGAACTATAATGATATAAATTGGGACGGTCTGCTTGATTATCTCGTCAATGTTGACTTTAGTAGTTTATATAGTACATCTGATATTAATTTACAGCTTTCGTTTCTCCAGTTGCTTATTGCTAATCTTTTTTCATATGTTCCTATCGTTAGAAAACGTGTTGTACATTCCTTGGATCCGTGGCTGAAATGTAAATCTATAATACTGGCGATCTCTTTGCGTGATATGGCGTACAAAAATTATTTAAAATTTCCTACGCAGCAAAATATGGCGGTGTATCGAACCCTCAGAAACAAAGCTAAGTCTATTCTTAGAAAGGAACGTAAAAAATATTATGAAAAAATTTTCAATGGACTAAATGCTACTCATCTCTGGAGACAACTTCATGCCGGTGGTATCGTTGACAAGGACGTCAACCTCTCAACTGACTTTGATGTTAATGTTTTGAATGAATATTTTACTCAAGAAAATGGGGTTGGTAATGTTATTGTTGATTTTCCAGATATTGATAGACAATGTCATACATTTTCTTTTAATTGTGTTTTCGAGATAGATGTATTTGAAGCCTTTCAGCAGGTCAAATCGAAGTCTGTAGGTGTTGATGGAGTACCCATTAAATTTTTGAAATTAATCTATCCATATATTTCTAGACATTTCACCTATATTTTTAATACAATGTTTACAACATCGACCTTCCCAAATGACTGGAAAATTGCTAGGGTTTTCCCTATTTCCAAAAATAAAGGAAGGAACACTATTGAGAATTTGAGACCTATAAGTATACTACCGTCGCTTTCTAAAGTTGCTGAACATCTCATAAGGATGCAGATTCAATCATTTATAGATGACAATAAATTTTTGATTAATTATCAATATGGATTTAGGCGTGGTCTCAGCACTACTTCACTTTTAGTAGACTTAACTGACTTGATTAGAGAGACAATTGATGGACGTGATAGTGGTGTTCTTGTTGCGCTGGATATTTCGAAAGCATTCGATTGTGTGGATCATTCAATGCTGATTGAGAAACTGTTCTCATTATATGCATTTGACAGTAATTCTTGTAAATTAATTGCTTCATATTTATCTGGACGTTCTCAATATGTTTCATATAATGGCGAGGCATCCAGCTTACGTAATATTTACAGCGGGGTACCTCAAGGTTCAATTTTAGGTCCGCTTCTTTTTGTTTTATATGTCAATGACATTAGTAGCATTCTAACTAATTGCGACTGTCATCCGTTTATGTATGCGGACGACATTCATTTATTTTTTAAAGGTCAATCAGACTTTCAACTAGAGAATAGCATAAATACAACATTAGGTAATATTTCACGTTGGTTGAGAAATAATAATCTAGTAGTAAATGTTTTTAAGACAAAAGCAATGACATTTGGTTCACCTTGCCGACTGAATAGCGGTATTAATATACAGGTTAATGGTGTAGTGGTGGATTTTGTTGACCGCATAAATTGTTTAGGTGTTGTTCTTGATGCCAAGCTTGATTTTTCTTTGCATATTGATGCACTGTACCCCAAAATTATAAATATGCTACGAAAATTACACTCAACTGATTTCTATTTGCCCTTATTTGTAAAGAGAAATCTTGGTCATTCTATGTTATTTTCGGTAATTTCCTACTGCATTGAAGTGATTTCTGGTACAACACATGAGTATTTAATGAAATTAGAAAAACTTTTTAACATCATTGTAAGATATGTTTATAATTTGCGTCGTTTTGACCATATTTCTGCGCATGCAGTCCTCTTTCTAGGAGTGTCATTCTCTACTTTTGTTAAACAACGCGTGGTTTCATTTCTATATAAATGTATCTGTTTAAATCTTCCCGGTTTTCAGCGAGATCGGCTAGTGTTCTCTCGGTCTACTAGGAATACGCAAATAATTTTCCCTCATTTTTCTACGTCTCTATATGAAAGATCTTTCATAGTTCGTTCCGCACGAATCTGGAATCAGCTTCCAGCTGAGCTACGACAATTCTCGTTTTCCCGCGGTGTTTTTCGCCGCATGTTTGAAAACTTTGTAGAGGCAAATGGAGGTTAACAATTTGTTTGTTAATGATATTGACGATACTGTATCGTTTGATTCAATATTGTTTTTTTTTTTTATTACCAGCAATAGACTTAAATTTATTTTCATTGGTTGGGGAGCCTTTTTGTCCATATTTTACATATGATTTCTTAGGTTACTTTAAGATACACTATGTAATATTTTTAAGATGTTTTTTTTTTTTATTTTGGAGTACACTTTTGTAGTTTTCTGATAGTTGTGATACTTATTGGCCTAATGGCTTTTTCATTGCAACATATAAATAAATAAATGAAAAAATGAAAAATAAATGCTGAAGACAAGACACTTCTTTTGCCTTCTCGTATGAGAGATGTTTTGTGACTTGGCCTGTAATAGTTCCATAGTTCAATTTATTGTGATTCGTCAATTATAAGGGTTAACGCGGATAAAGATATGTATGAAAGATCTTTATCATATAAAAATCTACTTATATTTGAAAAGAAATTTAAAAATTTTTGACATATCAACGCTCCCAAGCGTTGATGTATCCATGCTACAGTGATATCAAGGTAGGGCTATGATACCATATGATTTCAATTTTTTTATGTTCTTGGCTTAATATGTCATCTTTATTTGTTTATGTATGTGTTTTCTTTTCAATAACAAAAAAATTGTTCAGAAAACATTCAAATTCGGATGTTTTCAAAATGTTTATTTCATCGTATGCATCGACAAAATCTAGAGTTTTTGTAGCGAAATAATCCTTTAGAGATATATAGAATCTGGTTTTGAAAAGAAGTGTTGACCTTTCATTCAGTTTTCGCTGTTTTCAATTATTTATTCAAAATAAATGCAACAAGTTGTTTGGTTTTTTATTGTTTTGATACTAATTCTGACATTACAAGCCAAACAGGTAGACCTCTATACTTGCAATTTTTTCAAAGTTAGCCTACCTTCTCTTCATTGTACCATGAATCTCATTGTCAAAATCTATATTCATAAATCCATTGTATACACACAAAATCAGAAATGGAAACGGGTTTTTATGCCTTAAAATTTGACGAGGTAAATTACAGAAAATGCAAAGCTGGGAATGCTAATTTGAAATGAGGTTCCCTTTATTTCATTGTACCATGCAATTGTTATATTCTTCAAAAAAACATTCACATATTTTTTCATACATTCCTAATTTCAGCACAGGAAATGTTCCATTGTCAATTTTGAAAATTTTCAATTTTGAAATATACGCTTGACGTATTTGGGTAACAGTCATATAAATCATTGTATGCATTTTGTGTTGCGAAAACTGCCGATCGAATACTTCGAATTTTAGGTAACGCTGTCATCTATCATTTTCAATTAAATTTAAAATAATTCCAGATTTTGTCGATACATACGTTGAAATAAACATTTTGAAAACACCCGAATTTGAATGTTTTCCGAACAATTGTTTTGTTATTAAAAACAAAACGCATACACAAAAAAATCAAGAAGACATATTAAGCCAAGATGACTACCTTACCTTTTTATTGTACCATGCTTTTGATAAGGTTTCTTAGCTTATCCCAACATTGATTACCGTAGAAGAAGGAGATACAGTCACTGCCCTACGCTGACTTAAGGAAGAGAACGAATAATAGCTTTACAGTAAACGACGTATAACGGCACCTCCCTATATTCGGTATTTTTATGATTATAGCGACATTATTTACCGGAATTGTTTCAAATTTGGTATTTGAGATTCGTAATGGATACTACAGCCAATGACAGAAAATTGTCTGTGCAGGTCCACGCCTTTTTATAGCTCCCATATAACGGTACTTCCCAAAATTCGGTATTTTGATGATTTTAGAGTTATTATTCACCGAAATTGTTTCAATTTACGTATTTAGAGTTCGTAATTGTCTGTGACAGAAATTTGCCTATGCAGGTCCAGGTCTTCGTATAGGCCCTATATATCAGTACCTCCCTATATTCGGTATTTTGACGAGTTTAGGTACAATAGCCACCGAAATTTTTTGAGATATCGTATTTGACGTTAGTAATGGATGCTATAGCCTGTGACAGAAAATTGTCTATGCTGGGCCAGGTCTTCGCACAGCTCCGATATAACGGTACCTCCCTATATACGATATTTTGATGATTTTAGCTACATTATTCACCGTTTATTTCAAGTTTCAAATTTGAATATGGTAATGGCTAGTTGCAAACAATGCACGTCGTATAGACCCCAATAAACGGCTATATTCGGTATTTTTAAAATTTTAACAGAATGTTTTAAGGATTTTATTTTTGAAAATTTCCAAATTCGTTCCAAATGGTGGAGAGTATTCAAAGTTTGGCCCGGCCGAACTCACTGCTTTTTAACTTGTTTATTGTCTTAACGCTAATAAGCAGTCAAACTTACAGACTAATCTTTGGAAATCCCGCTTTTCTAAAACATCAGCTGATGGTCTTCATATGGAGTAACAATCATGGTATAAGAATATAGTTAAGCGCATCGACACAGCTGCTGGGACAATGAACTGTCAAACCAATTTTAGAATTAAAAATGTTAAATGAAAAATTATTTAAATTTGTAAAAATTGTTGAAAACGCGAATTATAATAACATCAGAATGACGTCGTATAAGAAATCGTATAAAAATCTACTTATATTTGAAAGAACATTTAAAAATTGTTGGCATATCAATGTTCCCAAGCGTTGATGCATCTACCTGTATTTTTCTACCATGGTCACAACAACACGTATTGATTTCTCAACTATTTCCCTAATTTTACTCATCAGCCTCCATCAACTACGCGAGTATTGTCGCCAGCAAAACCAAGTATTTGCACATTTTAGTATTTTTACATTTTATTCATAGCATAACAAGTCAAATTCTAATATGGCCTTACTTTAGATTGTGTAGCGTGAGTGAGAATCCAGGATTTATAATCACGTTTCTTCATTGACATTTGTTTATGTCTCGGGTGGGTTGGACAAATGACATAATGACGCTGTTGGCGGATAACAAAGTAACAATCCTTGCAACGTCTCTTTAGTCGTCCTTTAACCTTAAAACCAGCCACTTGATTTAAGATTGTTGAGACTGGAGTCAACAAACGTTGCATTCCAGTAATTAAAGATGTTGGCGATGTTGCTTCTAGAGCCATCGGAGTTTTTGACACATTCGAACATATTGAAGGTAGAGGTTTTAACATCATGTGAAAATTCCGGGCATTTTGGTGACGGCTGATATTGTTTATCAGCACACTCGTAAGCTTTTGCGGTACAAAACCCGAGAAAATTTTTGTAACCAAAGACATCTTTATTTCGACTAAAAAACACAACAAATTATTTACATTATAATTCACAAAATTTCTCAGCTAAATTACCTCCTCTTGTTACAAAATAAAATCAATCACAAACTTGAGTTTTGCCGTTCCGTAACAAAATAGTTCAAACAAAATGTTCAGTAAACGAAGCTATCGGAACTAAATCTAGATGTCTTGGCATTTAGTTCCATAGTTTCATTATTATTATCATACATCCACCAATAATATATTTATCTACTTGAAATATTATCCACAATATGAATTATTTTTATATTTATTTTGAATAGAATATAAACTTAAGTAGTGTTCCAGTACTTTTTAGTATTAAAACTAGCAGAAGAGAGAACAGTTCTCATTTAGGTGTGCTCAAAAAATAAGGGAACGGACAAGGCCCATTAAATAGGTCGTCCGATTAGCCCAGCTGATTTCACCCATTCCGTCAAAATACATTTGTTTATATTTGGAATTCGGCGAAAAAAATGACAAACTTTCATTATACAATAGGCCTGTCTGGTTATTTTCCTGAAGTAACTGTCGAGTAGTTTCTTTCTGAGAGTTTCATTCTTTTTTATTCTCAGCTGATTTATGAAAAACGATGCAATAAAAATAAATGAAGTACAAACTAATTTAAATTAAGTCGGAAGACTATGTAATTAGGCTTGTGTTTACTAAAATAAATATATTTTAAATGTGCTTACCCAAACATAAATCACCGGAAGGAGAAGAATAGCAAATGATTGCAAGAAGAAATTTGTCCAAAAAGAATCCTCCCTTGAGTAACTCTCTTTTGCAGAACTTTTGTGTTAAAAGTAACAATTGTTAAAAATTTTAGGGCAAATGCGATTTTTTTCTCCATTCCAAAGTACGCAAGGTCAAAAAGGAGTACAAATTGCCAAAAGTATTTTCATTGAAACGTCTTGCCTTTTGTTTAATTTTATTACTATGCTCGTGTGCTTTGTTTCGTATGTTTTACTTTATTTTTTCCTCGTAGATTTTTACAAATTCGATACAAAAAGATCAACAATGGCGAATTATTATTCGCTTCAGAAGAAATTTTGACAGTTCCAAGGTAAATCTACCTTGGACAGTTCGAAGAAGTAAAACAGCTCTTTAATGGGCCGTGATTGAGTCAAACCAGCTGGGATTTGCTGCTACCATTTATTAATTATACCATGGGCCTATAAAAAGTCGGCCAGTAAAGCCATCTGACAACTAAGTTTGCATCGACAAAGCTGCTGGGACAATGAACTGTCAAACATATTTTGGAATCGAAAATGTTAAATGAAAAATTATTGAAAATTGTAAAACTTGTTAAAAAATTTCTATAATAACAACATCCGATTTGGGTGGTATAAGAACACATATAAGAATCTACTTATTTTTGACAAAACATTCAAAAAATTATGACATATCAATATTCCCAAGCGTTGATACATCTACCTGTATTCTTCTACCATGGTTTAGAGTCAAATCAGAAATATTGAGTTTCGGCGTTCTTAGCCATTATTTGTGATCACATTTTAAGACATGAACTATTGGATATTGTCCATTCACATGTTAAAAAGAAGACTCAATAAATTTAAAAAATAAATCATGCATATAAATACCCCGATATCTAAGTCACATCTCAGTATATGTATGTTGTATCTGTTAAATATATTTTGTAATGAAATTATCAAAGTTATAATATTAAATATATATTAACTTTGTAGGTATGTTAAAGATTTACTTTCAATGAATGACCGAGTTCTTCTCTAGCTAATCAATGTTAATGACTCCTTTCTCATCCGGTTCAGATCTCTTGGTGCGTTTTGATTGAGTTGGTCCGTCTTCTTCATCTGAATCTAGGATTTCGGTTATATCATCATCAACAGTTGTTGTCTTCCGCTTGGTGGCAATGGGTTTCTCTGGACTTTTTACTTGCAACTTATCAGTAGCTTCTGTTACCTCTTCCGTCGCGGACTTGTCGGTAGGTTTTGAAACGTTATGGTCATCGTCGTCTTCAATCAAGCATAAGTCATCATCATCGTCCAATACTTCGTTAATTTTGCTTTTCTTCGATGTAGAAGGTCCATCTGACACGTCATCCGTCTTGCCATTTTCTTTCTCGGAAGTTTTTACTGTTTCTTCTTCCTTGGGCTTAAGTTGATTTGGATCAGCAATAACCTCGAACAAAGGTTCATCCCTTTCTGCGTCTATATGCACAATTATAATGCTCAGTTCGTAATTTTGGAAGAAATCGTCGCATTTTAATAGAACCCCATCGACAATGTCCATTTCAGACATAAGTTTACTTTCATTACATTCGGTTTCACCTTCCTCTGACGAAATTACAACAACACCTTTGGCATCAACAATAACGTCGGGGTTTACCATATTCAAAGTTTTAATAAGAACCTCATCACGAAATTCTTTGATGTGAACACGTTTGGTGTCGATGCGTAAATGTATTGCGGGCTCAGCGGCGCAGACATAACAATTTTTATTTGGAGCCGTTAAAAATTTCTCCGGTACCAACAATTGGTTCCTTGGATTTGGTCTAAGACGCATATATACAGATTTGCACTTGTCCAATTGATTTTGCAAAACTTTAAATGTGTGCAAAACAACTACACCAGCAGTGATAGCATTTGTAGTTGCAATAGCGGGAATAATATTTCCAGCCATGGATTTGATTTCAAATCGAGATTTACGGCCAATTTCGAATATATAACCACGTATATTGGCACAAGCAGCAACGAAATCCATTGCAGGTTGGTCGTCCTTGTCCCATACTAAGGAATCGCCCTGATCCATTTTTTCCAAGTTTAGTTTGAGCTTTTTTAAACAGTCGGCAAATACAGCTGCACATTCGGCTAAGGACCATATCTTGTGATATTGACGGGAATAGCTTTGATCGGTTTCGTCTTGCTTTAATAGAAGGCTGTCCCACTTAATGGGTGTCGGAGGCTTGCGCGTTTTCCACAAATTGGACATAGATAAGAGATATTTGATGTCATCATAGAAGAATTTGTTGAATAATGTCTGGGCATCATAATGATTGTCTTTAGCCCACTGGCGTGTATTAACGCGTACTACATTACCATCACCAGGAACTTTTTCGTCGGCTGCCTTCTCAGGATCGTTTTTCGAATTTTCATCAACTTCTCCCTTGGCTTCAGGATCAGCAACATCTGGTGAAATGTCTTCGTCATCAACGGTTTCTCCAAATAGCTGACTACAAATAAAACAACCAATGAAATTACGTCGGCGCTATAGAAGACATACAAAATAACCGGATTTCAAATAATACTCACTTGAAAAGGTGTTTGGCCCACACGATGCAATGAATGGGTTCGGATGGTGTATTGCGAATAGTACATCCGGGGAAACTTTTTTGAGTAGCCTTTGGTGTACATTCGTAACACTGCGTCAATCCTTTTTTGATTAGCTCAACCTGACCATTGTAACCAGCTGTACCACTCTCTATCAATGGCACTTCTGCGTTCAAACACATTCGATTTACGTGGTTACGAGCAGCTCGATTATCAAGAGCGTTCAAAACGACATCAAATTTCTTAAAGAAATTTACGCCATAATCCGTTCTAAAATAAATAAATGTTTATTGTCAATTAAATCAAATCGATCGGGATCTACTTACGCCATTATGCTATCATGGTATGCTTTTATTTTAACATCCGGATTGAACTGCAAAGCGCTTTCCCTCGCCACTTGTGACTTCGATTTACCCACATGTTCACGGTGAAATAAAAATTGCCGATTTAGATTACTCAAATCGATGGCATCCAAATCAATCTACAAAATATCCACAAGTTAATATAGGTCCACAACTATGATTCCAATATGATTAACTTACAATTTCGATTTCGGGAAAACCCGACAGAACTAAATTTTTTAAGATTTCACATCCAATTCCGCCCGCTCCAACCACCAGCAGTTTGGAATTTTTCACTTTTTCTTGTAAGGTTGCTGGAAACACTCCATCTAAAGATGCCGCCATTGTAAATTCTAATTAAGTTTTATTCAATAGCAAAATTTTCTGCAAAAAAAGACGCTGTGCCGGTATAAATAAGACTGTGGAGCCTGATACGTGATATAACGCCGACAGGTTTGTAACATTTGACAAGGCCACCTAATACCCGACGTGCCGTATCATGGTAGAAAAATGCAGGTAGGCGCATCGACGCAGCTACTGGGACAATGAACTGTCTGAATGAATGAACTGTGATGCTAGGAACACAATTGGAGTGAAGGACGAATTTTTCGCGGCATATGTTCGTCATCAAAAATAAAAAAACATATGTGAATGCACACAATCAAAAATTTCGTCGGACGCCGCGAACTCAATTAGCTTTATTTCTATTTCAAACAAAACAGTACAAGGTGGTCATACTTGTACAGATTTTATGTGTTTTAATAAATATAATAATTGTTATGGTCACTCTACTATCTGTTACTCGTATAAAAAAAAACATAATTAATTTGTTTATTTATATGTGTACTTGCGCCTGAGTGAAGAAGCGACTGAAGAAGAAGCTTTTACTATAATATACATTATGTTAATTATTTTAACAATTCTCTGATTCATTGTAGTCAAACAAATGAGCGAAAAGTAAACAACTTCATCAGCTGTTTTATAATTTCGTCGGTATTGTGTTCCATACGACGAATTAATGCGGCGAAAATCGTCGTTCGCTCCAATTGTGTTCTTAGCATAACTTTGAAATTAAAAATGTTGAATGAAAAATTGTTGATATTTATAAAAATTGTTGAAAAATGCATATCATAAAACCTCCAATTTGCGTCGTATAAAAAAATGTATAAAAATCAACTTAGTTTTGACAAAACATTTTAAAAATTTTGACAGATCAATGTTCCCAAGCGTTGATGCATCTACATATATTCTTCTACCATGGTGCCGTATGCTAAAATACTCACCTTCCACTATGGTAAAATGGTGATATGGTCCCATTCCGTCAAAACATATACACAGTGTATGTATGTGTGTACATTTAACGTATTTTGGCAATACTATGGTACAATAACAAGTAAAATTCATAAATTTCGATAGAATGCATATTCATATCAGATTCCTACCTATGAAATGTGTTTTTCAACATATTTGCATTGTATTAAATTCAAGATGTCAAGCCAATTTTGGAATTGAAAATGTTGAATGAAAAATTATTTAAATTTGCAAAAATTGTTGAAAAACGCGAATTATAATAACCTCTGGATAATATCGTACAAGCAAACATATAAAAATCTACGTATATTTGATATAACATTCAAGATTTCTTGATATATCAATGTTCCCAAGCGTATTCTTCTACCATAAAAGTACGTTTATATATATGAGGGTTAACCCACTGGATTTGGATTTAAATTGTCATATCCATTACTTTTACTTCAAATAAATCCTCTCAAAGTAGGTTAACCCTACAAAAAGTTCTAACGTAAACATGGCATAACTGTGTTGATCTATCTACCTGCATTATTGTACCATTATTATGAAAATAAGAACATCAATCACTAAGTTCTATATGTGGCCAACGTGCTTTATTTTTACCCGCTGTCATCCCTAGACAATATGAGATTAAATTAGTATTTGGATAATAATACGCTGCTGACAGATATTTTATAAATTTGGAAAAATGGCCGATGATTTGGACGCAATCCGTGCCCAGCGTATGGCACAGCTCCAATCCCAATATGTAAGTAAATGTTTAATGAAAATGTGCACTCAATCGCTATTTACTCTGCCATGAGATGTGATGATTTAACCGGCAAGAATCACCTTTGATTTAGCTTGGGGACACACATGTTGGAAAGAAGAACAAAATGTAACACAAAGGTGACATTTGCAGTTCCAAATATGTTCCATGTTCATCTCCGGTATGAAAATTTGGCCCTAGCCCAAATACTACTCAATAAATAATTGGGGATGAGTCATTCTTATGGAAATAAAAATAGTGTGCATAGTTGAAACTTGTGTCTCAATATATAAACTGCTGGTAATATTAGAATTTTTAATTACGTAGACTATTTGGACTGTTATTTGCTGGGTTTTCCGTGTGATCCACAATGAGAACTCTCAAGTTAAATAGATTCATTATTGGTACATTGTATGTTGGTATACACGAGAAGCATGTTTGTTACCAAAAGGTTCATCCATGACAATAACATATTGTATAGTCCATTGCTAATCTGTTTTTTTTTGGCGATTTTTTATTTATTTTCAATTAATGCATTTTAAGGGCCATGGGCGGTTCCAAAAACTGCTATACTCGACTACTATAAAATTATATTATGAATCTTATTTAAAATTAAACAAATTAATTATAAAGTCTTGGTTTGCAGTTCTTCATAGTACATTTAACAGAAATGTTAACAATAACCATAATTGTTAATTATTATTTATTTAAATATAGGGCGGTGGAGGTGGTGGCGGAAATGCTGCAGAAAAACAAAAGGCACAAGAAGATCAAATGCGGCAACAGGAAGAAATGAAACACGCAATTCTCTCTCAGGTCCTTGATCAACAAGCTAGAGCTAGACGTATGTGTTTCCATTTTATTAAAGGAAAAAATTGGGATAATAATTTTATATTCTTGCAGTAAACACGTTAAAAATTAGTAAGCCCGAAAAGGCAGCAGTCTTCGAAAATATGGTTTTGAGAATGGCCCAGACCGGCCAATTAAGGGGAAAACTGGATGATGCCCAATTTGTAAGCATTTTAGAAAGCGTAAATGCACAGATGCCTCAAAGTAAGAGCACTGTCAAGTACGATAGACGTCGTGCAGCAATTGATTCGGACGATGATGATGACTATGGATGCTGATTATTGGCGGTAACTAGCCATAACATTTGGTTCATTATTATCATAATCCCAAACGGGGGCTGAGTTATCTTCTATTATTTTTGTAAGGAAAAATTCATTGCAACTCTCTTAGCTTAGTAACCATTTATTTGCAAAACTTTCGTTTAAACAAGTAATTAAGTTTTTAGTTTTTTTTTTTTTAAATAAAAACATACTCGTAAAAAATAAAGAGATTTCCATTGATATGAAATATATAAAACATAAAATTGGACTAGAAAGTTGGATACAGTAGTAGTTTAAATGAACTAGTTGGCTCGCAATACAAAGTTTAAGACGTACATCTGTCATAATGATCACCTTTCTGGTTGAAGTCTGTATTACACAATGCTAAAATGTCAGTTCTATAGATGGGTCTAGTCGTTCGGGAACATCAAAAAAATCAATATAGATTCACCAGATTTAAAATGTATCGGCATTATGGAAGAGTAACGACTTGTTTTCTTTAGTAGCGTAGTATTGATATCAAACATATTATTTAAGCGATAAACACATCTACAGATATTTTACTCCTTCTTTTCGTGGTCTTCTTCTTCCTCTTCGGTAACCAGACAGTCGCCGCAAAAGATGGAATACAAAATTAATGAAAGAAATCCTAACGGAAGACCGAATATAACTGATGTTAATACGGGGTTGCCGCGCCACATTTCAATGAGCGCCTTCTTCCCCTCGAATAGTGCCCTATTCAAGCGTACAAAATAAGTATCACCACCCAATGCGATTGCACTTTCATTATGAATGCTTTCCAGGAATATATGTAAAGCTTGTGGTGTCATTTGCATTGGATCATCGTCAGGCAGGTAGTGTTCTTGAGTTGTAGAATTTATAACAATTATGTGAGGGGTGGGCATTTCATCCATGATAATTGAATGTGCAATGCTTGGATCTCCAATCTGAAAGTAGATGTGCATTGGTGAGCAATTTTAAGTTACTTTGACGAATCGGCTTATACATACCCATCCAAATTGGAATTTGTCATGATAGCGGTCGCGATGTTTTCTAATAACAGTCTCTACCATATCACGAAATTCCAGTTCATGCGTTGCAATTTGACTTAGTTTGTCTTCCTCTACGACAGCAACCACAAGGTACTTTTTCGTTTTCAATAATTGATTTATGTTAAATCTAGTTATTTTGGGAAAGGCCACAAATCTCTCGACATTAACAAATTGATGAATTGTCTCATTAACCAATTCGGGATCCATTTCATGGGCTTTGTGAGCGTGTGGATAAAAATGATGCTGCTCCTCTTTGTAAACGATAACTGCTGGTAAGTGTTCAAACTCGAAGTGTTGTGCAGCAACATCTGCAGAAGTGGCATAGAAAAATCCATGCTCCTGATAATTTTCAGCTGCCACATAAAACGTATCCCATACAACACCTTCCTGGGGGCCCACAAACATGAAAAATATGGTATGTGAACCCTTGAGCATGTCCACACTTTCTGTTCGTGTAACTAATTGTACCGGCGGACCGCTCATTCTCAGAGCATAATCTACTAATTCGTCCTTAGAACGATCGCCCGAATAGGTGTACTCCATATTACCCTTGACAAAGATAATAGTTGGATAAGAGCGTATTTTAAATTCTTTTGCCGCAGCTGGATATTTAGTGCAATCCAAACGGCCGACACGTATATTGGTGGCATGTAATGCTTGCGCCACTAACGCAAAAATTGGTTCAGTTCTCTTACAATAGCCGCACCAGGGAGCGTAGAACATTACTAGCCATTGGCCTTCATGGCGTACGTCTATAAACCGATCAGTGAGCTCGAAAACTTTCGAATTTGTTCCAGCCTCAACCCCCACGAACAAATAAGGTATTGTACACAGCGCAATCAAAGCTAAAAACGATGCTAATATTTATTTTTTTCTTTCAATTATTCTTATTTATAACTATGCTCACCATTGATAAACAAAGAGGGGAACATTTTTTTCGTTTTCATGTTTAAAAATATTACAATATAGAGATTTTCTGGTAGACACGATACGTTTTTCCCAAACGTAATTTATTCGGATGGATATTATTAATTACATTAGAGTAGAATACATTGCGTTTAGTGGAGTTTTTGCCGCTTTCAAATTTAATTGAATTAGTGTTGTATGAGTACAATATTAATTGTTTCTAAATAAAAATATTCTGTGAATGGACACCAGTTCTGAGGGTAGTGAAATGACAAAATCAACAATTTAGGGGTTAAAAGTGAGAGATGCCATATCGCTTGGAAAACTGAATATATTTTCGATTGTGGTACTGAAGATAAAACAGAATAAAAGTTCAGGTCATTGTGGCATATTTTAATGGTAAGGCTGAAATAAAAAAAAAATGGAAGCACACATTAAAGGTGAGAATACATGAAATGCATTTTTAACTGGCTTAAGTCATGCAATGCAATGCAGTTTTATTATTAGCTTTATACAAGTATAATTTGTCAAATTAAAGAAAATGAAAATAAAGAAAGAATGTGCTTTCTAATTAAATCCTGATCTTAAAGTAAAGGAATGAAGATCGTCGTAGATTGTGGAACCAAGACATTTAAGTTAAAAAGATTTTTTTGTTTTGAAAATAGATTTTGTTTCTTTCTATTGGAAACAGCACAGTTAGCAGTCACCATGGTCATGGTAGAAGAATATAGGTAGACGCGTCGACACAGCTGCTGGGACAATGAACTGTCAAACCAATTTTGGAATTGAAAATGTTGAATGAAAAATTATTTAAATTTGTAAAAATTGTTGAAAAACGCGAATTATATTAGCCTCCGTATGACGTAGTATAAGAAAACATATACAAATCCAATTATATCTGAAAAAACATTTAAATTTTTTTGACATATCAATGCTCCAAAGCGTTGATGCATCTACCTGTATTCTTCTGCCATGACCATGGTAGAAAAATATATGTAGATGCATCGACACAGCTGCTGGGACAATGAACTGTCGAACCAATTTTAGAATAGAAAATGTTGAATGAAAAATTATTTAAATTCGTAAAAGTTTTTGAAAAACGCCAATTATAACAACCTCCGAATTACGTCGCATTTCAAAACATATAAAAATCTACTTATATTTGAAAAAACCCTTTAAATTTTTTAATATATCAATGGTCACTCTCGTAAAAAACAAAAAATGAAAAACTGTTGATGTTTGCGAACAATTCACGTCACATAACTGTGACTATGCTGTGAAATTTTGACAGTTCTTTCAGTGAAAGTTTGCAAATTCTTGCTGGACAAATTTCTTCTTGCAATCACTTGCAACTCTTCTTCTTCTCATTGATCGACATTCAATCAAATGTTTTCTATTGTTTATTTATTTCTTTTTGTGATTTCAATTTGAAAATATTGTTTTGGAATTAGCAAGACTAATTGTTTTTGGAGAACAACTTTACAAAATGTGAAAAACATAAATATTAATTTGTAATAAGAAAATAAAAGACTATTTCAAACATTTTTAGACAAATGTCATTAACAACAGGTTTAAAGGATTCCGCGGAATACATCAATCTAGCTTCCTTTTATTGCTCATATTTTTATTTTATTGTCAATCTCCTTTTTATTTATATAACTTGTGAAATTGGTGATGGTTCCTCTCGTTTAATTCTTTTAATGGGGGACATATTGGTTTGTTTTGACAATTCAGCTGATTGGTTGCAAGCTTCTGCAGGAATACCGTCTGTTTACTTTTCTCAATTTCCTTGCAAAAGAGAATAAATGTACCTTACTCCATGGTACAATGAAGAGAAGGTAGGTCAACTTTGAAAAAATTGCAAGTATAGAGGTCTACCTGTTTGGCTTGTAATGTCAGAATTAGTATCAAAACAATAAAAAATCAAACAACTTGTTGCATTTATTTTGAATAAATGATTGAAAAACGCGATAACTGAATGAAAGGTCAAAACTTCTTTTCAAAATCATGTACTATATATTTCTAAAGGATTATCTCGCTACAAAAACTCTAGATTTTGTAGATACATACGTTGAAATAAACATTTTAAGAACACCCGAATTTGAATATTTTCTGAACAATTTTTTGTTATTGAAAAGAAAACACATACATAAACAAATAAAGATGACACATTAAGCCAAGAAAATAAAAAAATTGAAATCATATGGTAGTTCTGCCCTACCTTGAATTCATTGTACCATGCCTTACTCTCTCAGAAAGATGTTGCTGGACAATTCCTGCAGGAAAAGTAACCAGACACACCTAATAATTATACCATGGTATCATGAGTGTAAACAAGTGTGGAATTTGACATTTAGCATTGATTAGAACAGCTGTTTGGAACACCATGGATTATGCCATATTGTACCATCCACTCTTGAGAGGAGGGTTAACACTTGAACATATCATACAAATTTATCGGCACAGGGGGCAATAGTAATTATATGAATGTTACCGCTACCGCTAAAAACTGTTGAGAATGTTGTGTCGCAGAAGTGTTTGTTGCCGAGGGATGTACTCGAGAGAATTGGGAGACCCGGCGATTGGGCCAAGTGTTGGTTCCATTTGCAAGGAAATGACGAATTGAATTTTACCCTTTGCCAATTATTTCCTCGAAATGGAGATACCGGATCTGTCTGTTTTTTAGACATAACAGTTTGCAAATTTATGCCTAGGAATGATGATTGTCAACTCGTTCTTCATAATATAGAAATATTGGATCGGAAAGAAGTAATACAATTGGAGGAAGTCGAAGTTACATTTTCACTTAGTCCCAACAACATTGAGAAATTTACATCATTTCCATGCAACAATTTAAAGGATATGGCCCAGATTTTGTTGCAACAATATCACTTGTGTACATCATGCATTGTGCTAAGCCCAGAGTTCAAGAAAATCGGAGTGGACTATATCTCTATAGACATAAGCAATCAAAGCAATTCTGGCAGATTTGTTGTCACCGATGATACCAAAATTAAAATTGGCAACATTTCTATAGCCAACTACTACGACGGATCCAACTTTGTATGCTCCGATGTACCCGTGTTTAACAAAGCCCGAAGACAACTTGACGACTTGCTCGAAACGGCAAAAATACAGTCGAAAAGTTCACAAAGAATGAATTTAAATTCATTAATTGTTGGAACGTTTGGGTGCGGCAAGACGTCACTGGTTGAAGACTACCTATATCAATGTAAATGCAATGTTTTCAGATTGAAATCTTCGAATTTACTTAAACAGTATCCAGGAGAGTCTGAAACAGAATTACGGAATTTTTTTAGGAGCGTTAAATATTTTAACGACAACTTCTCCTCCAAAGGTTAGTATTTTTTTTGCTATATTTACAAAATTTTCTTTGACGATTTACATTCTTCTCCAAGGTATGAATGTAATTCTTATTGAAGATGTACACTTGTTATGCCCACAAGCCAAAAATAAAGCGAATTACTCTGAAACTACAACCTATTCAATGCGCCTTTTAACACAGTTTCTATCACTGTTGGACGAGCTGAGCCAATCGAAAAGGTGCATTTTATGTCTGGCCACAACACATAATTCAGACGCCTTAGATGAAGGTTTTAAGAGGCCTGGAAGGTTCGACAAAGAAATTGTTATCTCTGCATTGACTATAGAGGATCGCAGGCAAATTATCGAGAAACTACTTCAAAAAAGTCTTCCGAATAATAGGTTTCCTACAACACTTTTGGATTGGATATCAAAACAAACACAGGGTTACGTTCTTGCTGACCTGGCCTTGCTTGTACGAAATATTACACATCTTATGATGACCAAATCAAATGAATCCCAAGAATGGATTGTTCAAGAGTGTTTAAAAAAAGCCAAACCCGTGTCAGTGCGAGAAACTGATGTCAGCGTTTGTAAAACCAATGAAAGATTTTCCAACATTGGCGGGATGCATCATCTGAAAAAAACCTTAGAAGTTACTGTTTTAGCTGGACTAAAACAAGAAATGTCTTTTCGTCGCTTCGGATTAACACTGCCAAAAGGTATACTTCTATATGGACCACCTGGATGTGCCAAAACGACCATAGCAAAATGTTTAGCCACTGAAGCCAATATGACATTTATAGCCACTTCAGGAGCTGAAGTATACTCACCCTATGTGGGCTGTGCTGAAAAATTTATAGCAAAAATGTTTGATACCGCCCGAAAAAATTCCCCATGTTTGATATTTTTAGATGAGATTGGTAAATACTCAAATATATGTATATGTGACTTCAAACTTCATCCTTGGAATATTTTCCAGATTCTCTGATAGGCCGCCGAGCTGCCAATGGCTCTTCTTCGGGAGATGTTCAAATTCGTCTCCTGTCCACAATTCTAACAGAAATGGATGGAATTTTAGGAACGGACTCTCGAGATGGATTAAATTCTAATAACCACATATTGGTCGTAGCTGCAACAAATCGTCCAGATATGGTTGATGATGCTCTTATTCGGCCGGGTCGCTTTGACAAATTAATCCATGTTCCAGCACCAGATTACCAATCCAGACGTTCAATTTTAACATTGTACGGCGGGAAAATGCCATTCGCAACAGATGTTGATATTGATGAGATTGCCGAACTAACGAATAATTATTCGGGTGCTGATATTTGTAATCTTTGTAACGAAGCAGCGATTAATGCATTTCAAAGGGATTTTAATGCGAATGAAATAACTCATAAAGATTTTGTTCACATATTGAAGACATCGGCAAAATCCTCATTGTCTCAAAATCAAATTGATTGGTATTATGAATTTGAAAGGAGATTCCACAGATGAAAGTTTCAGCTTTGTTTTCAATTGTAAAGATTAGATAAAATAAAACATAATTGCCGCCAAATATGAATTTATAACTAACTAGCTGGCCCTGTCCGCGTTGCCGGCCCGTAGTTTTTGTCTATTATGCATATATTCCCAAGCATAATTATTCACAGATATGACTGATATAAGTGTTCACGTACAGGTCGATTTAAAGTGTTTTAAAATACCTGTACCCATTTTTAACCAGTGGGCTTCAATATTTAAACCGTGGGCTTCAACTGTGTGGATGTGCTATAAAAATCTATTAAAAAGTATATATCAATCTTATCGCCATATAAGGGATCAAATTAATTTTTAATATGGTAAAAATCGTAGCAAAATCTTCCAGTCAAATGAGCAGTAATTTGGAATTTGCTGTATTTTGTATACTACATAATTGAGGGCTGAATGATTTAAGAATAGCCAAAGTTAATTACTTTTTTAAACCCATTAGCAACTTAGATTGTGCATTAGAGTCCTCATAAGTCCCCCTAACCATGTCAGTCTGTTTGTCCGCCAAAAGGTGGACTTGAGAGGGTATTATAACATGGATAAAAATTCTAAAATTTGTAGATATGTTGAAATTTTAGTGTAAGATTTTCACCTCCCTAATACGCATTATTAGCCAAATTCTTTGAAATGTGGTTAAATTAGGAGGTACCTTCTTTATATGGGCACTACTCCGAAATATCGACCTACATTGAAAACTTTCTTCTACCCCTTATAATCCAAGATGACAAATAGAGGCCAAATCAAAAATATAGCAGAAAAATATAGCATGTCATAGCATTTCGCGTGATTTAAATAAGTAAAAATAGTTTTATCCACCTCATAATTGAGGGCATGGGAATTAATTTTATTTGCCATTTAAATTGTAAGTTGGAGACCCCTTAAAGTCCATATTTTCATCATAGGATAATTCAATGATGATTAAACAAATATTCGGTCCCGTGCTACTTTCTTATATTTGTAATTTCTTCATGTTTCCACTATTTATTTTATATGGATGCACATCCCAAATCTACGTTCCCAACCAATATTCTCTTGGGGGTTAAAAATTCAATAGAATACAAAATTTTCTTTTCTGACCACACATTAGATGTGAAAGTGGACTTGGGGATACTCCAATGTGGGGACTTTACTTAAATAAATTCCTATGTGGCAATTATCTGTATGATGGTTCTCTACCCCAGGGTGGCATAAATAAAATTTTTTAGCCAAATCAATTGATGAATTTGGTCAATACCAATATGGGCCCTACTCTGAAAATTTCAAATTTTATGCGAAGAGGTTATCTACCCCCTTAGAAACAAAAATGTCAAATAAGGGCCAAAAAATGAAAAAAGTGGCCGACCAAGACCCCAAAAATAACTTAAATCATAGATGGTTATATAAATATGAAATCGGGTTGTTCCCTTATCCATGAGTTATGATCGATATAAAGACCTGCAAAAGTGATTTTAGGTATTTTGAATGTTTGGGAAGAATTTCTGGAAGGATATAAAACCTTTTCTTACTAAAAGTCCCATTCGCTCTACTATTTTGCACCTTTTATTTCAATATTGGTATATTACTTATTATTCTCCCAAAGAATTTTGCATTTTGAGCTCTCATTGGACGGATCATTGTCACGCTTTGAAATGAGCCCCATTAAGCTTTTTCGGTCATTTTTGTTTGTTTAAATGTGTTCGCATCTTTCAGCTAACCCACGATGTAGGCCCTGGAGTTGAAAGGTAGATGTCAGTTAACATCCTATTTCGCACTTATTTAATTTTTTTAGTGAAAAATTATTCTTTATTTTGTTCACAAAAAATCCACTGAATTCAATATGATAATACAAATTGAAAAAAAAATGACAAAAAAAAAAGAATAACAAATTGAAAAAGTCTTCAACTTTTTCGCTGATTTTTTACAGCAAATGTTTTAAGATCCTTCCTTACAAAGTTTGTCAATAGAATGTACTATTACTTTAAAATTCGATTCCATTGAAAATGTTTTTTTGATTTTTGCAATGAGATCTCTTTTTCATGATTTTTCAGCGATTTAGAAAATGTAATTATTATCTTTTAACTTTGGTGTGACCGCGTTAAATTATTTCGATATCATCTATTCCGTTTCGCCACCACATAATTCGCTACTACACTTCCATGTAACCCGCCATCAATTTCAGTTCTCAAGAAATCAAGTCAATTAAATAATTTGGTATAAATATTCGAATTCAAAAATAAAATATAAAACAAGTAAAAAAGCAGTAAGTTCGGCCGGGCCGAACTTTGAATACCCTCCACCATTTGGAACGAATTAGAAAATTTTCAAAAAAATAAAATCCAATAAAAATTCTTTTAAATCTTTAAAATATCTAATATAGGAAGGTGCCGATATATGGGGAGATATACGATATTGTGGACCTATAAAGACAAATCTATGTCTGCGTGTAAAGTATTCACAAGGAACTCCGTGTGTGGATTTTCAGACAATACGATTGGAAAATGTGGCTAAAACCATCAAAATACCGAATATCGCGGGGTACCGTTATATGGAAGCTATACGTTATCGTTAACCTATATAGAGAATTCTCTGTCGGGGGGTAAAGTGCTCACAAAGAACCCCATGTGACCATTCCGTTGGAAAATATGGCTAAAAACATCAAAATACCAAATATCGGGGGTACCGTTATATGAGGGCTATACAATATCGTGGATATATATAGATAATTCTCTGCCGAGGTATAAAGTACCCACAAGGAACTCCTTGTGTGGATTTTCAGACAATTCCGATGAAAAATGTGGGTCAAATCATAAAATACCGAATATCGGGAGGTACCGTTATATGGGGGATATACGATATCGTGGACCTATATTGACACTTAATTTTGAGGAGGTAAAATGCCCACAAGGGACTCCTTTTGTGGATTTTCAGACAATTCCGTTGAAAAATGTGGGAAAATCATCAAAATACCGAATATCGGGGGGTACCGTTACATGGGGGCTATACGATATTGTTGACCTATATAGATAATTCTCCGCCGAGGTATAAAGTACCTACAAGGAACTCCTTGTGTGGATTTTCAGACAATTCCGTTGAAAAATGTGGGTAAAATCATCAAAATACCGAATATCGGGGGTACCGTTACATGGGGGCTATACGATATTGTGGACCTATATAGATAATTCTCTGCCGAGGTATAAAGTACCCACAAGGAACACCTTGTGTGGATTTTCAGACAAATCCGTTCAAAAATGTGGGTAAATCATCAAAATACCGAATATCGGGGGGTACCGTTATATGGGGGCTATACGATATTGTTGACCTATATAGATAATTCTCCGCCGAGGTATAAAGTACCCACAAGGAACTCCTTGTGTGGATTTTCAGATAATTCCGTTGAAAAATGTGGGTAAAATCATCAAAATACCGAATATCGGGGGTACCGTTACATGGGGGCTATACGATATCGTGGACCTATATGGACAATTCTCTGCCGAGGTATAAAGTACCCATAAGGAACTCCTTGTGTGGATTTTCAGACAATTCCGTTGAAAAAATGTGTGTAAAATCATCAAAATACCGAATATCGGGGGGTACCGTTATATGGGGGCTATACGATATTGTGGACCTATATAGATAATTCTCTGCCGAGGTATAAAGTACCCACAAGGAACTCCTTGTGTGGATTTTCAGACAATTCCGTTGAAAAATGTGGGTAAAATCATCAAAATACCGAATATCGGGTGGTACCGTTACATGGGGGCTATACGATATTGTGGACCTATGTAGACAATTCTCTGCCGAGGTATAAAGTACCCACAAGGAACTCCTTGTGTGGATTTTCAGACAATTCCGTTGAAAAATGTGGGTAAAATCATCAAAATACCGAATATCGGGGGGTACCGTTATATGGGGGCTATACGATATCGTGGACCGATATAGCCCATCTTCGAACTTGACCTGCCTGCAGACAAAAGAGAGATCTGTGCAAAATTTTAGCTTCCTATCGTTTAGACTGTAGCGTGATTACAACAGACGGACAGACGGACGCACAGGGCTAAATCGTCTTAGAATTTTACGCTGATCAAGAATATATATACTTTGTTGGGTCTAAAATGATTATTTCGATGAGTTACAAACGGAATGACAAAGTTAATATACCCTCCATACCTTTTTTGGTGGAGGGTATAAAAACACTACAAATGTACATTAGAAAAAAGTAAGTCAAAATGGAAAAAATCATGCAAAATAAAACATTACTATTGTACATTTGAAAAGTCAAAATGAAAATGTTAATATATCACATTTTTACGCGATTTTTTTGGATATTATCCTTTTCGGAGAGTAGACAACTCCGAATTTGTGTGAATCGTTAAAATTAATCCAGCGGTTCTTAAGTTATAAGCGTAGTAACTAACACAACTTACATTTATATATATATATATATCTATCTTCTATATATATATATATATATATATATATATATATATATATATATATATAGAAGATAGATTATTTATAACTTTTATATTTACCAAACACAACCGGTTCACTCGAAAAAAATAGACGATTAAAACTAGAGAAAGGTTATACATTTATAATTTTCTTATTAAAATGTTAAGTTTCTCCTATAATTTTTTTTCGTTAATCCCACCATTGATTATATAAAAAAATTGCATTTAGCCTGATTTCTAACATATGTGGTGTGTACTGCTTGATAAGGTATATGGTATATGCGCATATGTTTTCTTTATTAATACATACCCTCCATTGTAATAAATAGCGGTTCATTTCCTTATTCGTTTAAATATATTATTATTTTAACTCCATATGAAGTTGTTCTTGTATGGTATTTGGCAAAAAAATTATAGAGAATAATATAATTTTTATTTATAAACTAAACAGTCTAAGCAGTAAATTTCTTATAAATAATTTTCACATTATGCAAATAAATTAAAGAATATAACAAGCTATGGAATGTGGAGAGATCAATCATCTATCGGTCTGCAATCATCTCTGAAGTATTTGAAAAGAAGGGGCACGGACCGTAAGAAAAAAGATTAGTATCTGAGTATGAGTGTGACATACGATGAGCTTAGCAAAAAGTTCAAACATTGAACTCATCTTCATTTTATGAATTTACAAAAGTTTAAGTGTCATTTAAATTATAGAATTTATACGAAAATCTTGTGTGAAGGGATCTACACAAAAAAGACGTGTAGGCAACTATTATTCATTGTTATTGAAAATACTTAAACTTGAATATATACACAAAAGCGAAGACGAGCCAAAAATTACGTGACTTTTTTCATATTATGTTCATACTTTCTTTATGAAAAACCAGCTACCGACAAGTGATGCCATTGACCCTGTGATAAGTAAAGAAGAGATTGATAGGATTACATGTATATATCTAGACACTGTTAACTACTTAACATACCGGAATACCCATACTCCAGCCAGCACCAGCTGGATTGTCTTTGGTAATTCCGCAGCGTCTGCAAAGTACACCATTCATGGCGACCGCCCACACCTCCGCCCCCACAGATATTGCCTTAAAGCCCAAGTGAGTATCAGTGTGTGGTGGTATATTTGCCACATTGGGCAGAAATTGCCAGTGCGAGCCTTCAGGGAATGTTTTGGTTATTTCTTTGCGTACAGCCAATCGATTTGTGATATCTAGGGCCCATACACCACCTTGGCCAACCGAAATGGCTTTAAATTTTGTTCCACTTGGAGCATCGATCGGCTGCCATGCATCTCCTGAAAAGTTAATCATATATTAATCAAACATCATGGCTCTTTAGCAAATACACACTCACCCAAGGGATTTAATTTGGTAATACCATAACGATAAAATATAGAACCGTTCTTGCCCAAAACCCATACTTGACCTGCCGGAGTTATGCTAATTGCAACCAGGGGCTGCTCGCTGGGTATATGCTCCCAATTTTCGCCTTTAGGATTCAAGGAAGTTACACCATGTCGATATAGTACATCACCATTAGATGCTATGGCCCAGGCACATATTGGAATCTCATCTATACTCTCACTATTAACGCTGTTACTGTCCGTTGGTAAAACTTGCAAAGCGGCATCGAGTATTTTCGAATGGCTTAGCTCCTGCCACGGCCCACTTGTAACAAGACGACATTTCTTCAGCCAACGACGGCGCCTTACACAATCTGTTAGGCGTTTTTGAGCATGATAAGTGGCTGGAAAATCAATAGCATATTGCCATCCTTCTTTGTCACAACCACCGGGTATATTATAATCAATAGCCCAGTCGGAAATCCATTCATAATGTGATGACAAAAGTTTGGTATGCTCCTTACTTCGTTTTTGCCGTCCGGTTACGTCGCTCCACATAAAGCGATCTGTCGGTAAGCTTTTTGTGGTAAAACCGCTTATAGGATTCCAGCGTTGGTTTTCATACACATAATAGTTATGTGTATCTATCATGGGATTAATTTTACCAACATTACCCTCAAGTCCCTTTAAAAAATTACCTCCCCAACCCCCATTGTATACCCATGCCGTATTATCACATGTCATGCCCCAAACCACGCCAGCAGAACAGCTAAACACTTTCTTTATATGTCCGCCAACTTGTCTCCAAAACATTAACTGGGGGTTGAGTATAACATTTGGGCAGCGATACGTGACATTGAAAAGTTTAACTCGGCCACTCACATATAGACATGTTACAGAGTCTGGGTCCACTCTGTATTTGTAATCCACAAAATATGAATTATTTACCATAACAGCGTAATGACTTTCCAGCGCTCTAAAATGAAGGAAACGGATAGATATAATACGGCAATTATAACCCGTTTTTTAATTTAACAAATTACAGAGTATAAATAACAATTTACCTTATTTTCAATGTAAAAGTTGTGCCTGGTGCGAATACCATCTTATCATATCTCGTTTCGTTCTGCCACTCAGAATTTTCCATGGTGTTAAAAACAATTGTTTTTTCATTAAACCTGTGTCGTAACAAAGGAATATTTCTCATTATAATTTAAGCACATCTTTTCGAAAATAGTCTTCTGTTAGATGGTAATATTTTTACCTTGGGTTCAAGTGCATAGCAATGACACGGTGTTTTTCAAATTTTACCCCAACCTTAAGGGACGAATGGCATTGCAAATCGAAACGTATTTGATCAGCGTCATCATAAACACAGCCGGAAATTATTAGTTCGGATCCACAAGGCATTCTGAGAACCGATTAATAAAATTACACAAAAGCATATTGTTTTGTGAAACTCGAAAAATACCTACCCATTATGTAGCGTATTATAATATGGAGTTTCCAGGGTGCTAACATCCATTTCTTGCTTATAACTATTTGTTGCACTTTCCCACTGTTGACTTTTCATATTAGCCGGATCGAAGACAAAAACATCACCCAGTTCGGTGGTGGCCCATATAGAATTGTTTGCAGGTTTCGCTACGACTTCATTTATTTGGCAACATACAGATGTTAGATGAGAAAGCCAATCTTCCATTTCAGAATCACTGGAGAAGAGTAGACGAACTGGAGAGCAATTAGAACTTACAAGGCTTGTTACATGTATAGCTAGTCGTGGGGAGGCAGGTTCACTGCAACACATAACACATGTTATGGCCGATAAAGAGAATTGAATTTTGGCTGTTACGCCATCAGGGTTTAGTACGGTAAATGTTCCAGAATCAGAATCCTTTTGAATTGTAGGATTTTGAGATGTGGGCGTAGTGGCGGAGCTGCCGCTCACCCACTCCAGTTCAATTAGACAATCTTCAAAATCCAGAGTACCAGGACGTTGATAGCGCGCTTCAGCAGATTTTATCCATGATGAAAGTTCGACTGCCTTTTCATATCTCGCCTGACTTATTAATGTATTAAATTTGTCTTGTCGTTTCCGCAGTTTTTCCACAATATCTTTCCGCCAAGCCGAGTCTACATTAATATGGCTATCTGTTGAAGAACTTTGATCATTGAACCAATTTGGTAAATTACTCGGGTTAATGCTAACAGCTCCAGCTGTTAAGTATGACCACATAACTTCGCATTCGGTCCAAAATTGGGATCCTAATCAATAAATATAATTATAGTATACACAAATCTAAATACACAGACAAATATATACCCGCATGATCATCGTCATCCAGAAATGCATCGGAGCCATGGTGTGTAGAGTCAGCATCAAATACGGTTGAATCACTTTCAGGGTGGGCCTCGGTGCCTACCATAGAACCAACGCTACGCACCGGGGACCACGCTCTGGGATTTTTTAAATGTGTTTCGTATGCTTTGCCACTAACTTCGGCCACCTCAGTTGTTCCAGGGGCACTAGAAGCATGGGTTAGTTCTCTTAACGCAGAAGTACGTTTCTTGTGACGTTCATTCAAATTCAGACTTCCAATGTTGGGTGGTGAATCTGAGTAATGCCGATAGAGTTCACCTTTTAGCCTGGATGGTGGTCCGTTATTGCAATTATTTCCAGTCACAACATTTTCTATTGGTGCACATGTTTCCACAACACCTTTTTCTTTTTCTTTATTATAAAGGTTAGAAAAACTTTGCTGTTTCGAACCGGGTGTTGATGAACTACCGCTTCGGCGAGAAGCTATTGACATGGAACTTGAAGTACGGCTAATTTGCATTGGCAATTGAATTAGGCGCCATTTTTTCCCCGTTGGATCTGATGGCGTAACACCGTAGCGGTAGTAAAGAGCTCGATCAGCAGATCCAATAGCGAATACCTTGAAAACGGTCAATGATATTATCCTTTAAAAATAACATTCCTGTTTTCTAAAATTGCTCACCTGATCATTCGCAGCAACCGAAACCATAGATATATTTCCTATCATTTCGACCCAACCACTGCCAATAGCAGCGTCTTCACATACTCCAGCCAGATCGCCCTTAATGCCTCGTCTAAACCATACGCTGCAATCATTACAAACACACCAAACAGCATTTGTGCCAACTGATATCTGAACTATTTTTAAACCGCTTGCGGGTTCTTGGTTATTGGCATGAGATGGTGCCTTAACATCTAACCAGGAGTCGCCTGAAAGATTTTCACGGGTTACACCTGAGCGTACAATTGCATGACCGTTGAAAAGCACAGCCCAAACCAGACCAGTTGGACCAACACTAAGTTGGGCTAATTCGCAAGTAGGTGGAGTTGGAATAGTTGTCCAACGGAGTCCTTCGGGAGCTGTGGCAGAAACCCCGCTCCGGAACATAGCCTTAAATGGAAAATTTAATAGGAAGCACAGTGTAAATTCCAGGACGAACTTACCCTGCCATGAGCTGTAATAGCCCAAACGACTAATGTACCAGTGGCAGCATTAGGTATATTTGTGCCGCCTATTGCCACATCGGTAAAAGGCTCCTGTGTGGGGTCTTTGTGTAATGGTGCCACAGCACACCAACAATTTAAAGCACTATAGCGGCGAAACCTTACCCATTTACGTCGCCTTACATACGAATTCCAAGATTTCTTTGCCGAATATGTAGCTGGAAAGTCTAGAGCATACATCCAACCATCCTCACCAAGGGAATTTCCATCCAAATCCAATTCCAGATGCCAATCACCATCCCATTGCCATGCCATTGATGGTAGACGTATTTTTTCGATAGATCGATCTTGTTGGCCATCGGCAGAGGAATATTTAAAACGATCTGTGGGCAATAGTGTTTTGGAAAACCCTTCAATGGGCAACCAACGTTCATTTTCGTATGATTCTTCTTTTACTCGTATGGGCACATCCAGACCGTGAACATGAACATATACTTGACGATCACCACCAATAGCCCACATAAAATTGGGAACAGCTGAGATTTTCTTGAATTCCAAGCCATTGTAGGGGAACTCCCTCCATGCTGCCGAACTAGTTGATAAGGTATATACTCTACCTTCGCTGCTATTGGCAAAAAGTAAACTACTAGGCATACTTGTACCGGAAAACGAAATGCAACGTTTAAGAAAACACTTGCAATACGGTTATCGTGGAACTTTCGAGCCTTAAAAGATAAAAATTCAAGTATTCATTTAAATATATTACACATATTTAGGATCCTCATCTTACTTTAAATTTGCTATAGAATTCTTGTTTCCATTTCAGTCATCAGTACCCAGTCATTGCTGCTGTTGCGGCATGTTTTGAGTGAGTCACTACTAGGTTCACAAGAGGACCTCTGAAAATAATTGTTTTATATTGTATTATTAGCCTTTTTTATATTTTTTTTGTTCTTTGCAATAATTTCCTACACTTTGTTCCTTGTAAACTACAAAGCAGAAGAAATTTGTGTGATATACACAAAGGGGGCTTAACTTGGGGTAGCACGAAATAACAGCTGATATATTTTCCACCCCTTGATTGACATAAAATGCCAGTGATGTCAATGTCGGCATTGAGTGAGGTAAGTACAAATGTCTTGCGTCAAATTTTGGTAATACCGTGTTTATACAAAATTTTTACCAGGGTTAATCGTAATAATTGACCAATTAGAATAAATTTAGCATATGTTTCCCATTATGGCCTATACATTAGGTCATCTGGTATGACCAACTATAAAATCGGCGTATTGTCAAAATTAATGCAATTGTGCATTAATCGTATGAAAACGTAAACAAAAATTTTACGGTATAAATGTTTCTCATAAGGGTAGACCCATGGTACAATAAAAAGGTAAGGTAGAGCTCCCAGCTGATTACAATTTTTTTCTAAGTGCGTCCGACTTCTGCCAATTTTGTGTGTGTATTTGATGTTTTGAAAAATAAAAGTAAAATATTTTCAAAATTAATTATTGGAAGAAACATAAAATGCGGGGCGCGTATTAATAATTTTAACCAGATTTGCCATGGAATTGAAAGATTGAACACTTAGGAACATATTCTTGAGAGAACATCCAGGCATTTCATTCATCTTTCGCGCTATTTGACTCTTTTTAGAAATGAACAAAAATATCAAATAAATGAAAACCACTTGTTGCCTATAATTTTAAATAATTCTGATAGGAAGCAGGCGTAGCCTCAGGGCTGTATTTCTGTGCTTTTACGAAGTTATTCTACCTCCTTATTGTACCATGGGTAGACCCATGGTAGAATCAAGGAGGTAAAGTCATGCAATCATATGTTTACAATTTTTTCAAATATTATTAATTTGAAATATTATTAATTTCATTGTACATACAAAAATCAGAGATGGGAACCTGTTTTATGCAGTAAAATGTGAAAAGGTAAATTACAGAAAATGCAGAGATGGGAATGCTTATTTGAAATTACTTTACCTTATTAATTTTACCATGGGTATGACATGGTAGAAGAATAAAGATACAGAACTGCAAAAATCTACTAGCTTTGAAAAATTTTCGATATTATAAAGTGAAAATCGATTATTGTAGTAAAAATTTGTATATTCTTGCAGTTCTAGAACCGATCAAAAATCTTCACCTGATAGTGTTTACCACAGTTAAGTTTAACCCGGATAAAGTAGGCGTACATGGTAAAATTATACAAAGTAATCTAATACTAACGTATGATACATATTTTTGAATATAAAAATAAATTGTAAAGAAAGAAAGCCATCGATCGCGAGAGCATGTGTGCCGCTTGCTTCTGAGTACCTCACCCCTTGGAAGAGAATTTCCTATATCCACGATATAGCGTATCCTAATTATAACGGTACCTCCCGATATTCGGTATTCTGATGATTGCAGGCATATTCTTCAAGAGAATTGTCTGAAAATCCACACAAATAGTTCCTTCCTTTACTCGCTGTAAGAGAATGCAGTAAAATGTGAAAAGGTAAATTACAGAAAATGCAGAGATGGGAATGCTTATTTGAAATTACTTTACCTTATTAATTTTACCATGGGTATGACATGGTAGAAGAATAAAGATACAGAACTGCAAAAATCTACTAGCTTTGAAAAATTTTCGATATTATAAAGTGAAAATCGATTATTGTAGTAAAAATTTGTATATTCTTGCAGTTCTAGAACCGATCAAAAATCTTCACCTGATAGTGTTTACCACAGTTAAGTTTAACCCGGATAAAGTAGGCGTACATGGTAAAATTATACAAAGTAATCTAATACTAACGTATGATACATATTTTTGAATATAAAAATAAATTGTAAAGAAAGAAAGCCATCGATCGCGAGAGCATGTGTGCCGCTTGCTTCTGAGTACCTCACCCCTTGGAAGAGAATTTCCTATATCCACGATATAGCGTATCCTAATTATAACGGTACCTCCCGATATTCGGTATTCTGATGATTGCAGGCATATTCTTCAAGAGAATTGTCTGAAAATCCACACAAATAGTTCCTTCCGAGTACTTTACTCGCTGTAAGAGAATTGTCTATATAGGTCCACGATATCGTATAGCCCCCATATAATCTGTATTTTGCTGATTTTAGCGACATTTTTGGCCGGAATTGTTTCAAATTTTGGATTTAAAGTTTGAAGCTCGCAATGAGTACTAAAACCCATGTCAGAGAATTGTCTATGCAAGTCCACGATATCGTATAGCCCACATATAACGGTATTTTGATGATATTAGCAAAATTATTCAAAGGAATTGTTTCAAATTTCGTATTTCAAGTTCGGAATCGATACTACAGACCATGGCACAATTACAGAAGATAGAACAAAGCTACCCCCTAAATACAATTTTTTCCTTTTAGTGCCCTTGTTCTGTCAATACATATACAAATACACATACTTTCGATGTTAATGGGCAACACATTGTACAATATTGGGTTAATACTGTATTGTCCTACAATTTTAGATTCAATCTTGTGGAATAACCCCAAAATTCCATTCTTGTTTAGAGGGTTTGCCCCAACATAAGAATTTTGTTAAAAAAATAAAAATAAACAAAAGCAACTGTTGCATATTTAAAAGTCTAACTCCAGCAAATTGTCGCGTTTTTCTATTTGAGCAACTTTTCTTAAGGTGGACATACATAAAGCGCATGTTTAGATGAACAAAGGAGTTTTAGGTTGACTTAGTTCGATTTTGGCCCTAGGCTCCTATGTTCATTTCCGAAGAAGCCAGCCGATGACTTAAGCCCGCCGGATAATGTATTCCCGCCGCTTTATGTATTCCCACCATTATTGAGCCATGCTACATTCTATGCAGGTTCACGTCCATTAAAGTGACACTTTTCGACATTCGTTTCTCCTAAAACTGTAATGTGAATTATAATATCAAAAGAAAAAAATGTGTTCAAGTGATTTCTATGCCCTACCTTGTCTTAATTGTACCCACGCCACAATAATAAAGGTTGTTCAACTTCAAAGCAACTAGGAAACTGCAACTCTGTACTGGAGTCTTACTGTGTCAAATAGACGTCCAAACATTCAACAGTTGGTTTTGTTTATTCTATGCAAAAGAAAAGCATATTTTACACGTTAATGGACAGAAAAATGTATTGTTTTTGGAAAAAAAAAACATTAGTGTCCCTATATTTTGAATTTTGATGATTTTAGCTACATTATTCACCGGAATTGTTAAAATTCCGTATTAACATTTCCTAATGGGTACTACATTCTGTGACAGGATATTGCAGGTCCACGTCTTCGTATATACCCCAAAATAATGGCAATCTCCTATATGCCGTATTTTTAAAAATTTAACAGAATTCTATCTAACGGATTTTATTTTTTTATTATTTATTCATTTTTATACCCTCCACTATAGTATGGAGGGTATATTAAGTTTGTCCTTTCGTTTGTAACACCTCGAAATATACATTTTAAACCCCACAAAGTATATATATTCTTGATCAGCATAAATTTCTATGTCGATTTATCAATGTCCGTCCGTCTGTGGAAATCATTCGAGCTTTCGAACGAAATGAAGTAGGTTGATAAAATTTTACTCAAATGTGTATTATGTCTGCAGGACTTTTGGTATTGAAAATGGGCCATGTAGGTCCACGTCTTAGTAGGTTCAGGTCTTCGGTACCTCACTATATTCTATATTTTGCTGATTTCAGCGAAATTAGTCACCGGAATTGTTTCATATTCCTTATAGGTACTACAGTCTATGACAGAAAATTGTCTATGTAGGTCCAGGTCTTCGTATAGCCCCGGTGCCTCCCTATATTCGGTATTTTGCTGATTTCAGCGACATTATTCACCGGAATTGTTTCATATTTCGTATTTGCACTTCGTGTAACAGAAAATTTCAGTTCCACATCTTCGTATAGACCCCAAAAATAACGGCTACTTCCTATATATGGTATGTTTAAGATTTTAACATCATTTATAACGAATTCCAATTTTTTTTTGGAAATTTCCAATTTTTTTTTTTAAATGGTGGAGGGTATTCAAAGTTCATTTGTTATTTATTTATTTATTTTAAGATATCACAAATCGAAATCATGCAAAATATTAATTGAAAATTCGTTATTATACTCGTTTTTCCTACTAACTTTTTATTCCAGCAAACTTTGAGCATTCAAACTAAATTAAGTCTATTCTTTAAAATGGCAATGAACTAATCAAGGAAAAAAACCAAAATTTCCCTGAATGTCATGGGAAAAACTTTAAATATAAATTACATTTATTCACGAGAATAGTTGAATGCCCTTTTCCCCATAAAAACCTATGTACGTACAACAACAACAACAAACAATTTACATCCATATGTAATGATAAAAAACACAGCCATTATAGGTAATTTACTGGCATATTTATGCCAGTTTCAACCCAATGATATGCATGTCATTTAGTCAATTCAGATAGCGCATAGGAAGTCATGAAAGGTGCTAATGTGTTGTCATGCGGCACGTATTTCAAATACACTTCCGGTACTGCTGTACCTAAATAGCAAATAAAGAATAGCCAAAAATATTGCCTGATAACTCAAAACCTCTTAATTTTTTTCTTCCATCTTGAACCCCAAAAAACCGAAACACCAAATTAGCGGCAAGAAAGCTTGACCCTTAATATAACTAAAATCAGAGTAACACAATTATATGGTGACTTATATAAGGTGTGTCTGGTTACTTTTCCTATAGGAATTGTACAGCAACTTCTTTCTGAGAGAGTAAGGTAGTTTCACTCTCTTTTGCAATAAATAGAGAATAATCATGCAGAAATATAAAATATAGAGAATAATCATGCAGAAATATAAAATGTCCGAAAAAAAGAATTACGTTTGTGATTTCCAAAATAAATATGTTTTTAAATTGCTTGTCCAAATATAATTAACTGGAGGAGAAGAAGAGTTGCAAATGATTGCAAGAAGATAGTTGTACAGCAAGAATTTGCAAACTATCTGTGAAAAAACTGTTAAAAATGTTCTCTCAAATCGCTCTCTCTTGCAGATGTTGTCAAACGAATAATTTTGAAAAAATTATAAACATATGTTCGCCCTCTTAAATCAATGGAAAGAGAGAACATGTGTGCATTGTTTATAATTTTTCATTCGATAGCTACTTTAGCGTATTGCATGGTAGAAGAATATAGATAGACGCGTCGACACAGCTGCTGGGACAATGAACTGTCAAACCAATTTTGGAATTGAATATGTTGAATGAAAAATTATTTATATTTGTAAAAATTGTTGAAAAAAGCGAATTATAATAGCCTCCGTATGACGTAGTATAAGAAAACATATAAAAATCCACTTATATTTGAAAAAACATTTAAATTTTTTTGACATATCAATGCTCCCAAGCGTTGATGCATCTACCTGTATTCTTCTGCCATGGCGTATTGATTCTAGCATGAGTTGTTGTTGTAACAATAATTCTTCTAATCTGGTCATTCCTCAAAAATTCACCATTCAAAAATTCAGCTACCTTCGGCTTTAGCCAAAATTCGTTGTTGTAAGTTGGGTAGCTTGGACAGAGCAATTGAAATGGTTCAATTACAGAATGTAGAACAAAGCTACTCCCTAAATACATTTTCTCATACCCTCCACCATGGTATGGAGGGTAAAGTTTGTCATTCCGTTTGTAACACCTCGAAATATACAGGATGAGATAACAAAACTGCAACAAAGTCAAACGCCATAATTTTTACATTTTCGGAAATAGCATCAAATTTTAGAATAAGTTTAGATTTGTTCGAATTGGTTACCTTTGGCACGAATTATGGCCTTGAAACGGCCAATGAGACCGTCATACGCTGCCCGAATGTTGCTCTGCTGTATTTTGGCCCATTCCCGGCGAAGCGCTTGCTTGCGATGATCGACACTGCTTTCCAAAATACTCCAGACACAATAGTCCAACGGATTGGTATCCGGAGATTTTGGTGGCCATTGTGCGCTGGAAGTGAAGCGAGGAACCTCATTTTGTAACCATTCTTGGGTGGCGCGTACTGAATGCAATGGTGCTGAGTCGAGTTGGAATGTCAAAGGTCTGCGGCCAAAATGTTTGCGTGCCCAAGGCTTTAATATACCCTCCAGAATATTTTCGCAATAATTTTTTATTCTGATGCCACTGTTGATTAATACGAGCAGAGAGTGACCATCGGCTGTTATGGCGACCCACACCATCGCCATTGCCGACGCTTGAGTTCTGGTGGGCAACCGAAGGGGCACATTTTTGTCTCTTTGGCAAGTAAACACGGTCATTTTGTTTATTTACAAACTGCTGGACAACGAATGTTTTGTCATCGGAGAAAACCAAATTCGGCAGTTCACCACAATCGGTCAAGCCCAAGCAACTCTTTAGCTCTTTTGAATCTATTTTCTTTCTGTTGCGGTGTAAGTTCTTGCACTTTTTGGAATTTCAATGGCTTTACCCTGAGCTTTGGAATGGAATATTGCGATATGTTCAGCTCACGAGCCATTTTCGGCCACTGCGACGCGGGTTTCGATCAAGTCGCATCTTAACTTTTCGAAACATTTCTGCTGATGTTGCTGTTTTCTTCCGTCCATTTCCTTGACGTCACGGTAACGAGCGACGGTACGAGACACAAAAGATTTATTCACATTTAAACGCTGGAGTGCTCTAACGATAGCCACTTGTGGTTTTTCAGCCAAATATAAAGAAATCACACTATCACGCTTGAATTCCATTACGAATAACTTTTTTTCTGGAAAATTCTCATCAAAATGCTTTTGTACGCTGGTAAACAATATAATGAGCTGTCACTGGAATAATTTGATCAGCTGTCAGACGAGTGGCCTAGAAATGACAGCAGTCTGAAGTTGGTTGCAGTTTTTTCATTTCACCCTATATATTTTAGACCTCTCAAAGTACATATATTCTTGATCAACATAAAATTCTATGTCTATTTAACGATGACCCGTCCGTCTGTGGAAATCACTCTAGCTTCCGAACGAATTGAAGTAGGTTGATATATTTTTACTCAAATGTGTATTTTTTCTGTAGGACTTTTGGTATTGAAAATCTATATCTATAAAAGAGAAAAATGTTTGTTTCTAGTTTATGGACTCGAAAACCGCTCCAAGTCCAAGTATACTACAACATTGCGTGAAAGTAACATAGGCTATATAATTTTTTGAAATTCTACTTGGAACTGGAGATAAAGCAACAGAATCGGAGGTACCTCCCAAAACTATTACAGTCTACAAATATGAAATAGAATTTGAAAAAAAGTAAATTTACCAATTTATGTTGAAATCGGTTCAGTTTTGGATACAGCTCACATATATATATTGAATTTGTCGGCCGATTTCATGTATTTGACGCATTAAACACGCTGTATACGCCACATTTCAATGAAATTTAGAATATGTGATGGAATCTGTCTAAACAATTTGTTTTCCAAATTATATTGAAATCGCTTCAGATTTGGATATAGCTCCCATACATATTTTCGGACGATTTCATGTATTGGATGCACCAAACACTCAATGTATCTTTAATTTCAATGAAATTTGGAATGGGTAACGGAATTTTAAACGAATATATATTTGCCAAATTATATTGAAATCGGTACAATTTGGATATAGATCCCATATACATTTTTGTCCGATTTCGTTTATTTGATGCACCAAACAGGACGTGTATGTTATATTTTAATGAAATTTGGAATGAGTGATTTGATCAGAAAATAAATTTGCCAAATTATATTGAAATCGGTTCAGATTTTTTCGAATGATTTCGTTTATTTGATACACCAAACACAATATGTACGTTCGATTCTAATGTAATTTGGAATGAGTGCCGGAATTGGTTAAAACCAGTAAAGAAAGTCCTAAAGTCGGGCGGAGCCGATTTTATGATACCCTACACCACTTTGCTAATTTAGTTAAGCTCCACATACAAATTAAAAGTTTTTATGGGAGAATTAAATCATACACCCCATGATTATAATTATAATTTAAAATTCAAAGGACTAATATGCCGAAGCATATGTATCTTTTAAATTCGGACTTGTATTGCCCATTTGGTGCAAAATTAATTTCAAATCAGATAAAGATATAAATGGGAGTTATATCCAAATCGGAACCGATCTCGATAAAATTTGGCAAAGATATTTCTGAGCTGTATTTGATATATTTCCCTGAATATCGTTGTTACGGAGTGCATATTACGGCTGTGGGTAACAAATACAACAAGTCGGATGAACAGTATATATGGGAGCTATAGCTACATCAGAACCGATCTTCACCAAATTTGGCATACTACCTTCTAGACTCAATTCGGTCGTATGTGCCAAATTCTATCCCATTGGGCAGTTTTAGACGTTTGGTGTACAATAAAAAGTAAATCGGACGAAGTTATATATGGGAACTATATCCAAAACTGAACCGATCTCGATAAAATTTAGCAAATGTATTTCTGAGCTGTATTTGATATATTTTCCCAAAAATTCTTGTTGCAGAGCGCATATTACGGCTGCGGAGGACAAAAATAACAAATCGGATGAACAATATATATGGGAGCTATAGCTATATCTGAACCGATTTCGATCAAATTTGGCATACTTTTTTTCAGGCCTAATTTGATTGTATATGCAAAATTCCATACAATTCGGGCTGATATTACACGTTTGGTGCACAATAAAAGGCAAATCGGACGAAGATATATATGGGAGCTATATCTAAATTTTGACCGATAATCTCCAATTTCAATAGGGTTCGTCCTTGGGCCAAACAAATGATCTGTGCAAAATTTCATCTGGATCGGGCAATAAATGCGACCTGTACTTTGTTTACAAAAATACATGGACAGACGGACGGACAGACGGACGGACGGACATGCATAAATCGACTGAGAATGTGATTCTATGCAGACCATCAAAAGGAACTATGGGTCTATCTCGTTTCCTTTTGCCTGTTACAAACAAATGCACAAAGACATAATACCCTGACCACCTTGTGGTGTAGGGTATAAAATATTTTGCCAAATTATTTTGAAATTGGTACAAATTTGGATATAGCTGCCATACATAATTTCGGCCGATTTTACATATTTGTTTTTCACCCAACGCGATATGTATATCCAATTCCGATGAAATTCGGACAGAGCGACGAAATTTGGTACCAAAAAATTTACCAAATTATATAACAATCGGTTGAGGTTTGGGTATGGCTCACATATATGTATTCGGTCAATTACATGTATGTTATGCCCCGAACACGATATGTATGTCCGTTTCCAATGAAATTCAGAATGTTTGGCGAAATTTGGTTACAACAATAAATTTGACAAATTAATTAGAAATTGGTTAAGATTTGGATATGGCTTCCATATATATTCTCGGCCGATTTCACATATTTGATGCACCAAACACGGTATGTACCTTCAATGGAATATGAAAGGTGTGACAGAATTTGGTGTAAAAGTAAATTTTGTCAAGTTATATTGAAATCGATTCAGATTGGGATATGAATTTATTAAGGGCTAAGTACATAAGAAGCTTCAAGTCATGGCACGGCCTATTTTGTGATATTTCACAATGGAATTACAGAGCCGCACTAAAATCCTGCCGTCGTTATCCATTATAATTTGGCATTAATATGCCTAGCCATGACTTCAAGCCAAGGTAGATGTACTAGCTAATCGCATCAGCCCAGCTGACGGCACCATTAAATGTCAAAACAAATTGTTGTAATGAAGAATTCGCCCTAAATGAATGCAACAACAAATTTGTTTATGTTGTCTTCCCTAAAAGTACCTTTTATAATATTTCAAATAATTTAAGAGCAAGTTAAGAGTGAAACCAGGAAAAAAAAATTAAAAGAAAATGAAGGAAGGAGGTTAGAATGGAGTGCAGCTTTAAGAATTAAGTTAGCCTCAACATCTAAGATTCCCAAAGCACATCACGGGAAGTAGTGCAAGAATTCGACTCTTGTCATTTGCAGTTCCGGAAAACTTTCGGTTTAAACCAGTAAATTATAGTCATTATAAGTTTCTTGGTTTAAAAAATATCGCAATACAACAATTAATACTTATTTTACTCTTATTTGTTTTACAATAAAAACTTTTATTGCGACGTTCGTTTACGACGAGAGGCACACAAAATAAAATGTAAACAAGCACATCATTTCTGATTGGTTGAAACAAATTTGCCGCAACCTTTAAATGTCATGGCGAATCTATGTTTTTCGCCTTAGATGCCAATTTTGACATTTTTGGGGGACCACAAAAGTTGCTTTGTTGTAGCAATTCGCCGATGCGGTTACCTGTTAGATCTACCTTGCTTCAAGCTCTTTATGTATTTGCAGCTTTAAGAAACATTGACCCACAACGCCTTTGTAATTGTATTAGGCTAACAGTCAAAAAACTACACAACAATTAAATTGAGGATACGCCAATTTCGGGGAAGTATGTTGCTACCTCGATTTGTCTAATTGCAACAGAAATCCCACTCAACTTAAAAATATTGCAGTTTCCTACACGCTTGGCATTTGCTATAAAATTAATAAATCCGAAGGACAAACCCTTCATGTATGCAGACTAAATTTGGCATGTTCCTGCTTTTCCTATGGTCAGCTGTTCCAGGCATTTTCACGCGTTGATAGTCCGAGCGATATGTTTGTTTACGCATTAAAGTATTACAATAATTACGTCTTTTAAATGTTTGAATTTGTTTTATTTTTTTTAAACCAACAGAGATTCTTATATAAAATTTTGAATGCCTTTAAAATCAAAAGGGCTAGCGAAGCGCGCCGGTTTCAGCTATTCTACATATATATATATAATACCTTCGCAGGTCTAGTCCTTAAAGTACCTTTTGCGTATATACAACTCTTTAAACGTCGTCTACGCATAAAATAAAAACTTTCCCTGTCGTTCGCTTAGCTTGCCTCTTTAATTCTTTATTCCATATTATATTTCTCACACGAACATATGTACTTATGCCTACAGTGTTCCAATGCCAGTGGGACAAGGCAAAAAAAATATAATCCCTTCAAAAGAAAGCATAACATGTCATTCCCAAGAATATTGTGTGCGTGTGATTGATTCGAGAAATGGTCTATTGAAGGTCGCAACTGGAAAGTATATTATTTCACTGAACTTAGGCTAATCATAGGTTTTAGCTGTTACATTTCTACGAATTGCGTTTGGTTAAGGCAATCGCGCTGTGTAAAGCAACCAAAGGTGGTGAGGTTTCTTTATACCCTACACCACATAGTGGTAAGGGTATTATGTCTTTGTGCATTTGTTTGTAACATGGAGAAGGGAACGAGATAGACCGTCCGTCCGTCCGTCCGTCTGTCCATGTATTCTTGTGAACAAAATGCAGGTCGCATTTATTATCCGATTGAGATGAAATTTTCCAAAAAATATTTTTTTGGCCCAAGGACGAACCCTATTGAAATTGGTGAGAATCGGATCAAATTTAGATATAGCTCCCATATATATCTTCATCCGATTTCGGGTTAAATGTGCACCAAATATCCACTATCAGTCCAAATTACCTGAATTTTGGCACACCCAACCGAGTTCGGCCTAGAAGCAAGTACATCAAATTTGGAGAAAATCGGTTCAGATATAGCTATAGCTCCCAAATATATCTTTCATCCGATTTGATCTTTAAGTCCCTCACATTCCTATTATGCACTCCACAACCGTGATATTTGGTACCAGGTATTAGATGGAGCACAGAAATAGCTGTTTTAAATTTTATCGAAATCGGTTCAGATTTGGATATAGCTCCCATATATATCTTCATCCGATTTCGGGTTAATTGACCACCAAATGGCCAATATCAGCCCAAATGGCCCGAATTTTGGCACATGTGACCGAGATTAGCCTTAAAGCAAATACAACAAATTTGGAGAAAATCGGTTCAGAAACAGCTATAGCTCCCATATATATCTTCATCCGATTTCGGATTAAATGTGCACCAAATGTCCACTATCAGTCCAAATTACCTGAATTTTGGCACACCCAACCGAGTTCGGCCTAGAAGCAAGTATATCAAATTTGGAGAAAATCGGTTCAGATATAGCTATAGCTCCCATATATATCATTTATCCGATTTGGTGTTTAAGCCTCTCACATTCGTAATATGCACTCCACAAGAATGATATTTGGTACCAGATATAAGATACAGCCCAGAAATAGCTGTTTGTAATTTTATCGAAATCGGTTCAGATTTGGATATAGCTCCCATATATATCTTCATCCGATTTCGGGTTAATTGTGCACCAAATGGCCGATATAAGTCCAAATGGACTGAATTTTAGTACATCGGACCAAATTCAGCCTAGAAGCAAGTATATCAAATTTAGTGAAAATCGGTTCAGATATAGATATAGCAACCATATATATGTTTCATCCGATTTAGAGTTTTAGTCCCATACATTCGTAATATTCACTCTACAACCGTGATATTTGGTACCAGGTATTAGATGGAGCACAGGAATAGCTGTTTTAAATTTTATCGAAATCGGTTCAGATTTGCATATAGCTCTCATATATATCTTCATCCGATTTCGGGTTAAATGTGCACTAAATGGTCAATATCAGCCCAAATCACCAGTCTAGAAGCTAATACGTACAATTTGGAGAAACCCGGTTCAGAGATAGCTATAGTTCGTAAAATGCACGATAGAATTAGATAGATTTTGATTTTGTACCAAATATCTCATAGGGCTCTGAAATGCCCTGTATAAACCTTTTTACGAGAGCTCTACTAAATATGCATAGTGGTGTAGGATATCATATAGTCGGCCCCGCCCGACTTTTGAGCTTTCCTTACTGGTTTTTTTTTGGTGATGGCAGCTAGGACTTAGTTTTTTTCGAGTTTTTTCCGGTCAATCGCATGGAGGTTGTTGCTGTTGGTTTGTCACTTGGGTTTCTTACATGATTTAGTGGCACCGGGATTTTAAGAGGAAATGAAATGTGTGTGTGTGTGCGTGTAGAGGGAAGGCGAGTTTCCCTCGGTGCTCGGGTGTCGATTTTATTGTGTTCGCAGGATAGTTCGTGAGAATGTTTTTATACCCTCCACCATAGTATGGAGGGTATATTAAGTTTGTCATTCCGTTTGTCACATCTATATTTTAAACCCCACAAAGTATATCTATTCTTGATCAGCATAAAATTCTATGTCGATTCAGGGATGTCCGTTCGTTTGTCCGTCTGTAAGAATCACTCTAGCTTCCGAACGAAATGAAGTAGACTGATAAAATTTTACTCAAATGTATATTATATCTGCAGGACATTTGGTAATGAAAATGGGCCATGTAGGTCCACGTTTTGGTATAGCACCCATATAACTGTACCTCCCGATATTCGGTATTTTGATGATTTTAGCGACATTATTCACCGGAATTGTTTCAAATTTGGCATTTGAAGTTCAAAATGGATACTACAGCCTAAGGCAGAAAATTGGCTTGCAGGTCAACGTCTTCGCATAGCCCCCATATAACGGTACCTCCCGATATTCGGTATTTTGATGATTTTAGCGACATTATTAACCGGAATTGTTTTAAATTTGGTATTTGAAGTTCGAAATGGATACTACAGCCTAAGACGGAAAATTGTCTGTGCAGGCCCACGTCTTCGTATATCCTCCATAAAAGGTACCTCCCGATATTCGGTATTTTGATGATTTTAGCGACATTATTCACCGGAATTGTTTCATATTTGGTATTTGAAGTTCGTAATGGATACTACAGCCTAAGACAGAAAATTGTCTATGCAGGTCCAGGTCTTCGTATAGCTCCCATATAACGGTACCTCTCGATATTTGGTATTTTGATGATTTTAGCTACATTATTCACCGATTTTCTTAAGTTTCTCCTATAGACCCCAATATAACAGCTAAATTCGGTACTTTTAAGATTTTAACAGAATTTTTAACGGATTTTATTGTTTTTGAGAATTGTCAAATTCGTTCCAAATGTTGGAGGGTATTCAAAGTTTGGCCCTGCCGAACTTACAGTTTTTTTTATATGTTTTTTTATTCTTCTTCGAAGAGAGGGTATGCTTTGATTGCTGTTTTTTCTGTGTTTACCAATTTACTTTGGTTGAAGAGAACATTCTTCGAACACAAAGCATTTGTTAGTAAATGTGTATGTGTTTGCCTAGAGTACATTGCCTTGTACGCACGTATCTATGTATGTACGCAGTGTGCGGATCTAATTTATTATGTGCAAATTAATTTCTTCGTCACGTGTTTTGTTATTAACTCGCAATTAATCATTACAAATGAAATACTGTCGTTAATTAATAATCAAATAATTTGTATTTATCCTTCGGTTACAAATTAATTTTCCACAATCTAGCTGAGGAAAATTATTTATTTTCCATCACATTAATTATTGTGTAATGAAATAATTATTCATACATTTTTCTTGAAAAATGAGAATAAATATATCAGCGTTTTCTAAAATTCGACCATGGTAAAATTAAGAAGGTAAAGTCATTTGAAATAAATAATTTTCACATTTCACTACATAAAAACAGGTTTTCATCTCTGATTTTTATATCCTACAACACTATGTGTTGGGGGTATTATAAGTTTGATTGGGCCAAAAATTATGTAACACCTCGAAATATTGGTTTCCCACATAGGAAAGTATATATGGATCTTCTTACCTCGCCGAGCTGAGTCGATCTAGCAATGTATGTCCGTCCGTCCGTCCGTCCGTCTGTCCGTCTGTCCAGGTCGCAATTATGGCCCGATCCTCACGAAATTGATAATGGAGGTGGGGTTATGGTCAGAATAGAACCCTATTGTTTTTGGAGATGATTGCACAATATTAAGGGGTTGAAATGGACCAAAATTTTCATGATTTTGCAGTAGCTCTATAAGCCACAATTATGAACCTATCGACGCGGAAATTTACATGGGTTTGAGTTTAGGACTGGGCAAAAGCCTATTTGGGTGGCCATCGGACAGTATTTAGCGGGTAAAATAGACCCTAACTTTTATGTAAGGAAATAAGAAAATTTCCACTAAACCGCGAATATTTCCAATCCCAGCCATATCACAAATACATTAAAAGATCACTTCTGACAGGGTATTATGTCTTTGTGCATTTGTTTGTAACAGGCAAAAGGAAACGAGATAGACCCATAGTTCCTTTTGATGAACTGCATAGAATCATATTCTGAGTCGATTTATGCATGTCCGTCCGTCCGTCTGTCCATGTATTTTTGTAAACAAAGTACAGTTCGCATTTATTGCCATATCCAGATGAAATTTTGCACAAATCATTTGTTTGGCCCAAGGACGATCCCTACTGAAATTGGAGATAATCGGTAAAAATTTAGATAAAGCTCCCATATATATCTTCGTCCGATTTGCCTTTTATTGTGCACCAAACGTGTAATATCGGCCCGAATAGTATGGAATCTTGCACATACAAACAAATTAGGCCTGAAAATAATTATGTCAAATTTGAAATCGGTTCAGATATAGCTATAGCTCCCATATATATTGTTCATCCGATTTGTTATTTTTGTCCTCCGCAGCCGTAATATGCACTCTGTAACAACAATATTTGGGGAAATAAAATTTTATCCAGATCGGTTCAGATTTGGATATAGCTCCCTTATATTACTTCGTCCGATTTACCTATTATTGTGCACCAAGCGTCTAATATTTGCCCAAATGGGTTGGAATTTGGTACATACGCCAAATTGAGTCTAGAAGCTAGTATGTCAAATTTGGTGAAGTTCGGTTCAGATATAGCTATACTTCCCATATATATTGTTCATCCGATTTGTTATTTTTGTCCTCCGCAGCCGTAATATGCTCTCCGTAACAACGATATTCAGGGAAATATATCAAATACAGCTCAGAAATATCTTTGCCAAATTTTATCGAGATCGGTTCCGATTTGGATATAACTCCCATTTATATCTTTATCTGATTTCAAATTAATTTTGCACCAAATGGGCAATACAAGTCCGAATACAAAAGCTTCGGCATATTTAGTCCTTTGAACTTTAAATTATAATTAAAATCATAGCGTGTACGATAACATTCTCCCATAAAAACTTTTAATTGTTATGTGGAGCTCTACTAAATTAGCAAAGTGGTGTAGGGTATCATAAAGTCGTCCCCGCCTGACTTTAGGACTTTCTTTACTGGTTTTTTGTCATAGACTGTAGTACCAATTAGGAACTTCAAATACAAATTTTGAAACAATTCTGGTGAATAATGTCGCTAAAATCATAAAAATACCGCATATATGGAGGTACCCATATATGGGGGCTATTTGGTGACCTGTACCATCAAACCTATTAAGAACTTCATATACGAAATTTGAAACAATTCTGGTGAATAATATCGCTAAAATCAGCAAAATACCGAATATTAAGGGGCGGTACCATTATATGGGTGCTATACGAGGACCTGGACCTGCCTAGACAATTTTTTGACAAAGACTCTAGTACCCATTAGGAACTTCAAATACCAAATTTGAAACAATTCCGGTGAAAATTGTTGCTAAAATCATCAAAATACCAAATATAGGGAGGGCTACAACTAAACGTGGACCTATATAGCTCACTAGCTGAACCCGGGGCGCTTCGCTACCCCTTTTGTTTTTATATGCATTCAAAATTTTATATACGAATATTTGTTGGTTAAAAAAAAACAAATTCAAAAATTTACAAGACGTAATTATTGTAATACTTTAATGCGCAAACAAACAAATCGCTCGGTCTACCAACGTTTGAACATGCCAGGAACAGCTGACCCTGAGAAAAGCACGAACATACCAAATTTAGTCTGCATACTCCAAGGGTTTGTCCTTCGGATTTATTAATTTCATAACAAATGCTAAGCGTGTAGGAAATTGCAATCTCTTGAAGTTGAGTGGCATTGTAATTAGTCAAATCGAGGTAGCGACATACTTCTCCGTAATAATCGTATCCTCAATTAAATTGTTGTGTAGCTTTTTACTGTTAGCCTAATAACATTGCAAAGGCTTTGTGGGTTAATGTTTTTTAATAAAATCATATCCCAATCTGAACCGATTTCAATATAATTTGACAAAATTTACTTTTACACCAAATTCCGTCACACCTTCCATATTTCATTGAAATTGGATGTACATACCGTGTTTGGTGCGTCAAATATATGAAATCGGCCGAGAATATAGATATGGTAGCTTTTCCAAATCTTAACCGATTCTAATTAATATGTCAAATTTATTTTTGTACCATATTCCGCCACACATTCTGAATTTCATTGGAATCGGACATACATATCGTATTTGGTGCATAACATACATGAAATGGGCCGAAACATATATATAGGAGTCATACCCAAACCTCTACCGATTTCAATATATTTTGAGATCGGACTTACGTATGATCAAATATGTGAAATCGGCCGAAGATATATACGGAGCTTTATCCAAATCTGAACCGATTTCAATGTAATTTGACAAATTTATTTTCTGATTAAATCCCGTCACACATACCAAATGTCATTGGAATCGAACATACATATCGTATTTGGTGCATCAAATAAACGAAATCGTTCGAAAATATATATGGAAGCTATATCCAAATCTGAACCGATTTCAATATAATTTGACAAATTTATTTTTATTCCAAATTCCGTTAAGCATCTATAATCGATCAATAGATATGTGCACAAAAAATCTAAATTTTTTGGAGGTACCTCCGATTTTGATGCTATATTTCCAGTTGCAAATGGAATGTCAAAAATTTATATAGCCTATGTTACTTTCAGGCGATGTTGTAGTATAATTGGGAATTCTCAGGAAAATCTGTGCAGCGGTTTTCGAGTCCATAAATTACAAACAAACATACAAACATTTTCCTCTTTCATAGATATAGAAGATAACAATCACAGGTCCTTTTATCAGGCCGGACTGGTAATGTCATAAACAGCCGCTTCTAATGGTGTGGCTCGCGTAATATTTTTAGGTTTAATTTAGTATTTGTCTAATTCTTGCATTAATTTAATTTTAATTATTTTCAAATTGAAATGGAGGTGGGGTTATGGTCAGAATAGAAGACTATTGCTTTTGGAGATGTTCGCATAATATTTAGGAGTTGAAATGAACCAAAAACTGAAAATTTTCCTGATTTTGCAGTTGCTCTACAGGTCGCAATTATAGCATGGGGCCAGAGCTTAGGGCTGGACAGAAACCTTCCAATTTGGATGATCATCGGGAAATATTAGATGGGTCAAATAGACCATACAATTTGCTTTAAATAATAGTCAAATTTTCCTTTAAACCGCGAATATTTTTAATCCAGGCGAAATCGCAAATAGACGAAGAGATCAATTCTGACCGTTACGTAGATGCCAATAGTATATATATCGGATATATATAGCGAAATATATACAAAAGGCGAACTTCCAGCTTTTTTAAGCTGATTTCTTTGACGAATATAGCCAAATATCGTAGACAAGCAAATCATATAGATGAGTCTAAATTTGGAGTACAGAGGGGGAGATGATCACAAAATATGAAGGGGTTCAAATGAACCAAACACAGAAAAAAAAATTCCTGATCAAACTATTGAAACCAATCGACTCCGAATTTTGAATGAGAAAAGAATTAAGGACAGGGAAGAAGTCTAGAATTTGGGATAACCATTGGATTATATTTAACCGTATTATTGAATATTTTAAAATTACCATAACTCCTTAAATATTGAGTTTTCGGCGTTTTTAGCTATTATTTGTGATCACTTTTTTAGGAATGAATTAATGTATATTTTAAAATGGCCATAACTCCTTAAATATTGAGTTTTCGGCGTTTTTAGCTATTATTTGTGATCACTTTTTTAGGCATGAATAATTGCATATTTTAAAATGGCCATAACTCCTTAAATATTGAGTTTTCACTTTTTTAGGCATGAATAAATGCATATTTTTAATTGGCCATAAGACTTAAAATATTGAGTTTTCGGCGTTTTAGCTATTATTTGTGATCACTTTTTTAGGCATGAATGGCCATAACTCCTTAAATATTGAGTTTTCGGCGTTTTTAAGCTATTATTTGTAATCACCTTTTTAGGCATAAATAATTGCATATTTTAAAATGGCCATAACTCCTTAAATTTTGAGTTTTCGGCGTTTTTAGCTATTATTTGTGATCACTTTTTTAGGCATGAATAATTGCATATTTTAAAATGGCCATAACTCCTTAAATATTGAGTTTTCGGCATTTTTAAGCTATTATTTGTGATCACCTTTTTTTAGGCTAAATAATTGCATATTTTAAAATGGCCATAACTCCTTAAATTTTGAGTTTTCGGCGTTTTTTAGCTATTATTTGTGATCACTTTTTTAGGCATGAATAATTGCATATTTTAAAATGGCCATAACTCCTTAAGTATTGAGTTTTCGGTGTTTTAGCCATTATTTGTGATCACTTTTTAGGCATGAATAATTGCATATTTTAAAATGGCCATAACTCCTTAATATTGAGTTTTCGGGCGTTTTTTAGCTATTATTTGTGATCACTTTTTTAGGCATGAATAATTGCATATTTTTAAAATGGCCATAACTCCTTAAATATTGAGTTTTCGGCGTTTTAGCTATTATTTGTGATCACTTTTTAGGCATAAATAATTGCATATTTTAAAATGGCCAGAACTTCTTAAATATTGAGTTTTCGGCATTTTTAGCTATTATTTGTGATTACTTTTTTAGGCATTAATAATTGCATATTTTAAAATGGCCATAACTCCTTAAATATTGTGACCACTTTTTTAGGCATGAATAATTGCATATTTTAAAATGGCCATAACTCCTTAAATTTTGAGTTTTCGGCGTTTTTAGCTATTATTTGTGATCACTTTTTAGGCATGAATATTGCATATTTTAAAATGGCCATAACTCTTTAAGTATTGAGTTTTTCCGCGGTTTTTAGCCATTATTGTGATCACTTTTTAGACATGAATAATTGCATATTTAAAAATGGCCATAACTCCTTAAATATTGAGTTTTCGGCGTTTTTAGCTATTATTTGTGATCACTTTTTTAGGTATGAATAATTGCATATTTTAAAATGGCCAGAACTTCTTAAATATTGAGTTTTCGGCATTTTTAGCTATTATTTGTGATTACTTTTTTAGGCATGAATAATTGCATATTTTAAAATGCCCATAACTCCTTAAATATTGAGTTTTCGGCGTTTTTAGCTCTTATTTGTGATCACTTTTTAGGCATGAATAATTGCATACTTTAAAATGTCCATAACTCCTTAAATATTGAGTTTTCGGCGTTTTTAGCTATTATTTGTGATCACTTTTTTAGGCATGAATAATTGCATATTTTAAAATGGCCATAAGTCCTTAAATATTGAGTTTTCGGCATTTTTAGCTCTTATTTGTGATCACTTTTTAGGCATGAATAATTGCATACTTTAAAATGCCCATAACTCCTTAAATATTGAGTTTTCGGCATTTTTAGCTATTATTTGTGATTACTTTTTTAGGCATGAATAATTGCATATTTTAAAATGCCCATAACTCCTTAAATATTGAGTTTTCGGCGTTTTAGCTCTTATTTGTGATCACTTTTTAGGCATGAATAATTGCATACTTTAAAATGGCCATAACTCCTTAAATATTGAGTTTTTCGGCGTTTTTAGCTATTATTTGTGATCACTTTTTTAGGCATGAATAATTGCATATTTTAAAATGGCCAGAACTTTTTAAATATTGAGTTTTCGGCATTTTTAGCTATTATTTGTGATTACTTTTTTAGGAGTGAATAATTGCATACTTTAAAATGCCCATAACTCCTTAAATATTGAGTTTTCGCCGTTTTTAGCTATTAATTGTGATCACTTTTTTAGACATGAATAATTGCATATTTTAAAATGGCCATAACTCCTTAAATATTGAATTTCGGCGTTTTTAGCTATTATTTGTGATCACCTTTTTAGGCATGAATAATTGCATTTTTTAAAATGGCCAAAACTCCTTAAATTTTGAGTTTTCGGCGTTTTTAGCTATTATTTGTGATCACTTTTTTAAGCATGAATAATTGCATATTTTAAAATGGCCATAACTCCTTAAATATTGAGTTTTCGGCATTTTTAGCTATTATTTGTGATTACTTTTTAGGCATGAATAATTGCATACTTTAAAATGCCCATAACTCCTTAAATATTGAGTTTTTCCGCCGTTTTTAGCTATTAATTGTGATCACTTTTTTAGACATGAATAATTGCATATTTTAAAATGGCCATAACTCCTTAAATATTGAATTTTCGGCGTTTTTAGCTATTATTTGTGATCACCTTTTTAGGCATGAATAATTGCATTTTTTAAAATGGCCAAAACTCCTTAAATTTTGAGTTTTCGGCGTTTTTAGCTATTATTTGTGATCACTTTTTTAGGCATGAATAATTGCATATTTTAAAATGGCCATAACTCCTTAAATATTGAGTTTTCGGCGTTTTTAGCTATTATTTGTGATCACTTTTTAGACATGAATAATTGCATATTTTAAAGTGGCCATAACTCCTTAAATATTGAGTTTTCGGCGTTTTTAGCTATTAATTGTGATCACTTTTTTAGACATGAATAATTGCTTATTTTAAAATGGCCATAACTCCTTAAATATTGAATTTTCGGCGTTTTAGCTATTATTTGTGATCACCTTTTTAGGCATGAATAATTGCATTTTTAAAGTGGCCATATCTCCTTAAATATTGAGTTTCGGCGTTTTTAGCTATTATTTGTGATCACTTTTTTAGGCATGAATAATTGCATATTTTAAAATGGCCATAAGTCCTTAAATATTGAGTTTTCGGGCGTTTTAGCTATTATTTGTGATCACTTTTTTAGACATGAATAATTGCATATTTTAGTGGCCATAACTCCTTAAATATTGAGTTTCGGCGTTTTTAGCTAGTATTTGTGATCACTTTTTAGACATGAATAATTGCATATTTTAAAGTGGCCATAACTCCTTAAATATTGAGTTTTCGGCGTTTTTAGCTATTATTGTGATCACTTTTTAGGCATGAATAATTGCATACTTTAAAATGCCATAACTCCTTAATATTGAGTTTTCGGCGTTTTTTAGCGATTATTTGTGATCACTTTTTTAGACATGAATAATTGCATATTTAAATGGCCATAAGTCCTTAAATATTGAGTTTTCGGCGTTTTTTTAGCTATTATTTGTGATCACTTTTTTAGACATGAATAATTGCATATTTTAAAGTGGCCATAACTCCTTAAATATTGAGTTTTCGGCGTTTTTAGCTATTATTTGTGATCACTTTTTTAGGCATGAATAATTGCATACTTTAAAATGCCCATAACTCCTTAAATATTGAGTTTTCGGCGTTTTTAGCTATTATTTGTGATCACTTTTTTAGACATGAATAATTGCATATTTTAAAATGGCCATAAGTCCTTAAATATTGAGTTTTCGGCGGTTTTTAGCTATTATTTGTGATCACTTTTTAGACATGAATAATTGCATATTTTAAAAATGGCCATAACTCCTTAAATATGGAGTTTTCGGCGTTTTTAGCTATTATTTGTGATCACGTTTTTAAGCATGAATAATTGCATATTTAAAAATGGCCATAACTCCTTAAATATTGAGTTTTCGGCGTTTTAAGCTATAACTTGTGATCACTTTTTTAGACATGAATAATTGCATATTTTAAAATGGCCATAACTCCTTAAATATTGAGTTTTCGGCGTTTTTAGCTATTATTTGTGATCACTTTTTAGGCATGAATAATTGCATATTTTAAAATGGCCATAGCTTCTTAAACATTGAGTTTTCGGCGGTTTAGCTATTATTTGTGATCACTTTTTTAGACATGAATAATTGCATATTTTAAAATGGCCATAACTCCTTAAATATTGAGTTTTCGGCGTTTTTAGCTATTATTTGTGATCACTTTTTAGGCATGAATAATTGCATACTTTAAAATGCCCATAATATTGAGTTTTCGGCGTTTTAAGCTATAATTTGTGATCACTTTTTTAGACATGAATAATTGCATATTTTAAAATGGCCATAACTCCTTAAATATTGAGTTTTCGGCGTTTTTAACTATTATTTGTGATCACTTTTTTAAGCATGAATAATTGCATATTTTAAAATGGCCATAACTTCTTAAATATTGAGTTTTCGGCATTTTTAGTTATTATTTGAGATCATTTTTTTAGGCATGAATAATTGCATATTTTAAAGTGGCCATAAATCCTTAAATATTGAGTTTTCGGCGTTTTTAGCTATAATTTGTGATCACTTTTTTAGACATGAATAATTGCATATTTTAAAGTGGCCATAACTCCTTAAATATTGAGTTTTCGGCGTTTTTAGCTATAATTTGTGATCACTTTTTTAGGCATGAATAATTGCAAACTTTAAAATGGCCATAACTCCTTAAATATTGAGTTTTCGGCGTTTTAAGCTATAATTTGTGATCACTTTTTTAGACATGAATAATTGCATATTTTAAAATGGCCATAACTCCTTAAATATTGAGTTTTCGGCGTTTTTAGCTATTATTTGTGATCACTTTTTTAGGCATGAATAATTGCATACTTTAAAATGCCCATAATATTGAGTTTTCGACGTTTTAAGCTATAATTTGTGATAACTTTTTAGACATGAATAATTGCATATTTTAAAATGGCCATAACTCCTTAAATATTGAGTTTTCGGCGTTTTTAGCTATAATTTGTGATCACTTTTTTAGGCATAATAATTGCATATTTAAATAAAATGACCATTAACTCCTTAAATACTGAGTTTTTGGCGTTTTTAGCAATTTTTTGTGATCACTTTTTCAAGCATGAATAATTGCATATTTTAAAATGGCCATAACTCCTTAATATTGAGTTTTCGGCGTTTTTAGCTATTATTTTGTGATCACCTTTTTAGGCATGAATATTGCATATTTTAAAATGGCCATAACTTCTTAAACATTGAGTTTTCGGGGCGTTTTTAGCTATTATTTGTGATCACTTTTTTAGACATGAATAATTGCTATTTTAAAATGGCCATAACTCCTTAAATATTGAGTTGTTGGCGTTTTTAGCTATTATTTGTGATCACTTTTAAGCATGAATATTGCATATTTTAAAATGGCCATAACTTCTTAAATATTGAGTTTTCGGCATTTTAGTTATTAGTTGAGATCACTTTTTAGGCATGAATAATTGCATATTTTAAAATGGCCATAACTCCTTAAATATTGAGTTTTCGGCGTTTTTAGCTATTATTTGTGATCACTTTTTTAGGATGAATAATTGCATATTTTAAAATGGCCATAACTCCTTAAATATTGAGTTTTCGGCGTTTTTAGCTATTATTTGTGATCACTTTTTTAGACATGAATAATTGCATATTTTAAAATGGCCATAACTCCTTAAATATTGAGTTTTTCGGCGTTTTTAGCTATTATTTGTGATCACTTTTTTAGACATGAATAATTGCATATTTAAAATGACCATAACTCCTTAAATATTGAGTTTTCGGCTTTTTAGCTATTATTTGTGATCACTTTTTAGCATGAATATTGCATATTTTAAATGGCCATAACTCCTTAATATTGAGTTTTCGGCGTTTTTAGCTATATTTGTGATCACTTTTTTAGACATGAATAATTGCATATTTTAAAATGGCCATAACTCCTTAAATATTGAGTTTTCGGCGTTTTAGCTATTATTTGTGATCACTTTTAGGCATGAATAATTGCATATTTTAAAATGGCCATAACTTCTTAAACATTGAGTTTTCCGGCGTTTTTAGCTATTATTTGTGATCACTGTTTTTAGACATGAATAATTGCATATTTTAAAATGGCCATAAACTCCTTAAATATTGAGTTGGTTGGCGTTTTTAGCTATTATTTGTGATCACTTTTTTAAGCAGGAATAATTGCATATTTTAAAATGGCCATAACTTCTTAATATTGAGTTTTCGGCATTTTTAGTTATTATTGAGATCATTTTTTAGGCATGAATAATTGCAAACTTTAAAATGGCCATAACTCCTTAAATATTGAGTTTTCGGCGTTTTTAGTTATTATTTGTGATCATTTTTTTAGGCATGAATAATTGCAAACTTTAAAATGGCCATAAACTCCTAATATATTGAGTTTTCGGCGTTTTAAGCTATAACTTGTGATCACTTTTTTAGACATGAATAATTGCATATGTTAAATGGCCATAACTCCTTAAATATTGAGTTTTCGGCGTTTTTAGCTATTATTTGTGATCACCTTTTTAGATATGAATAATTGCATATTTAAAAATGGCCATAACTCCTTAAATATTGAGTTTTCGGCGTTTTTAGCTATTATTTGTGATCACTTTTTTAGACATGAATAATTGCATATTTTAAAGTGGCCATAACTCCTTAAATATTGAGTTTTCGGCGTTTTTAGCTATTATTTGTGATCACTTTTTAGGCATGAATAATTGCATATTTTAAAATGGCCATAACTCCTTAAATATTGAGTTTTCGGCGTTTTTAGCTATTATTTGTGATCACTTTTTTAGACATGAATAATATTGCATATTTTAAAATGGCCATAACTCCTTAAATATTGAGTTTTCGGCGTTTTTAGCTATATTTGTGATCACTTTTTTAGACATGAATATTGCATATTTTAAAATGGCCATAACTCCTTAAATATTGAGTTTTTCGGCGTTTTAGCTATTATTTTGTGATCATTTTTTTCTTATACATTGAGTTTTCGGCGTTTTTAGCTATTATTTGTGATCACTTTTTAAGACATGAATAATTGCATATTTTAAAATGGCCATAACTCCTTAAATATTGAGTTTTCGGCGTTTTTAGCTATTATTTGTGATCACTTTTTTAGACATGAATAATGCATATTTTAAAATGGCCATAACTCCTTAAATATTGAGTTTTCGGCGTTTTTAGCTATTTTTGTGATCACTTTTTAGACATGAATAATGCATATTTTAAAATGGCCATAACCCTTAAAATTGAGTTTTCGGCGTTTTTAGCTATTATTTGTGATCACTTTTTAGACATGAATAATTGCATATTTAAAGTGGCCATAACTCAATTAACTTAATATTGAGTTTTCGGCGTTTTTAGCTATTATTTGTGATCACTTTTTTAGGCATGAATAATTGCATATTTTAAAATGGCCATAACTCCTTAAATATTGAGTTTTCGGCGTTTTTAGCTATTATTTGTGATCACTTTTTTAGACATGAATAATTGCATATTTAAAATGGCCATAACTCCTTAAATATTGAGTTTTCGGCGTTTTTAGCTATATTTGTGATCACTTTTTTAGGCATGAATAATTGCATATTTTAAAATGGCCATAACTCCTTAAATATTGAGTTTTCGGCGTTTTTAGCTATTATTTGAATCTTTTTTTAAGCATGAATAATTGCATATTTTAAAATGGCCATAACTCCTTAAATATGAGTTTTTGTTTGCTATTATTTGTGATCACTTTTTTAGCATGAATAATTGCATATTTTAAAATGGCCATAACTCCTTAAATATTGAGTTTTCGGCGTTTTTAGCTATTATTTGTGATCACTTTTTTAGGCATGAATAATTGCATATTTTAAAATGGCCATAACTCCTTAAATATTGAGTTTTCGGCGTTTTAAGCTATAATTTGTGATCACTTTTTTAGACATGAATAATTGCATATTTTAAAATGGCCATAACTCCTTAAATATTGAGTTTTTCGGCGTTTTAGCTATTATTTGTGATCACCTTTTTAGATGAATAATTGCATATTTAAAAATGGCCATAACTCCTTAAATATTGAGTTTTCGGCGTTTTTAGCTATTATTTGTGATCACTTTTTTGGCATGAAATATGGCATATTTCAAAGTGGCCATAACTCCTTAAATTATTGTTTTTTCGGCGTTTTTTAATTCTATTGTTATCATTTTTTTTTAGGCATGAATAATTGCATATTTTAAATGGCCATAACTTCTTAAATATTGAGTTTTCGGCGTTTTTAGCTATTATTTGTGATCACTTTTTTAGACATGAATAATGCATATTTTAAAATGGCCATAACTCCTTAAATATTGAGTTTTTCGGCGTTTTTAGCTATTATTGTGATCACTTTTTTAGACATGAATAATTGCATATTTTAAAATGGCCATAACTCCTTAAATATTGAGTTTTCGGCGTTTTTAGCTATTATTTGTGATCACTTTTTTTCCTTATACAATGAGTTTTCGGCGTTTTTTAGCTATTATTTGTGATCACTTTTTAAGACATGAATAATTGCATATTTTAAAATGGCCATAACTCCTTAAATATTGAGTTTTCGGCGTTTTTAGCTATTATTTGTGATCACCTTTTTAGATATGAATAATTGCATATTTAAAAATGGCCATAACTCCTTAAATATTGAGTTTTCGGCGTTTTTAGCTATTTTGTGATCACTTTTTTAGGCATGAATAATTGCATATTTTAAAATGGCCATAACTCCTTAAATATTGAGTTTCGGCGTTTTTAGCTATTATTTGTGATCACTTTTTTAGACATGAATAATTGCATATTTTAAATGGCCATAACTCCTTAAATATTGAGTTTTCGGCGTTTTAGCTATTATTTGTGATCACTTTTTTAGGCATGAATATTGCATATTTTAAAATGGCCATAACTCCTTAAATATTGAGTTTTCGGCGTTTTAGCTATAATTTGTGATCACTTTTTAGACATGAATATTGCATATTTTAAAATGGCATAACTCCTTAATATTGAGTTTTCGGCGTTTTTAGCTATTATTTGTGATCACTTTTTTAGGCATGAATAATTGCATATTTTAAATGGCCATAACTCCTTAAATATTGAGTTTCGGCGTTTTAGCTATTATTTGTGATCACTTTTTTAGGCATGAATAATTGCATATTTTAAAATGGCCATAACTCCTTAAATATTGAGTTTTGCATATTTTAAAATGGCCATAACTCCTTAAATATTGAGTTTTCGGCGTTTTTAGCTATTATTTGTGATCACTTTTTTAGGCATGAAATAATTGCATATTTTAAATGGCCATAACTCCTTAAATATTGAGTTTTCGGCGTTTTTAGCTATATTTGTGATCACTTTTTTAGACATGAAAATTGCATATTTTAAATGGCCATAACTCCTTAAATATTGAGTTTTCGGCGTTTTTAGCTATTATTTGTGATCACTTTTTAGACATGAATAATTGCATATTTTAAAATGGCCATAACTCCTTAATATTGAGTTTTCGGCGTTTTTAGCTATTATTTGTGATCACTTTTTTAGACATGAATAATTGCATATTTTAAAGTGGCCATAACTCCTTAATATTGAGTTTTCGGCGTTTTAGCTATTATTTGTGATCACTTTTTTAGGCATGAATAATTGCATATTTTAAAATGGCCATAACTCCTTAAATATTGAGTTTTCGGCGTTTGCTATTATTTGTGATCACTTTTTAGGCATGAATAATTGCATATTTTAAATGGCCATAACTCCTTAAATTTGAGTTTTCGGCGTTTTTAGCTATTATTTGTGATCACTTTTTAGACATGAATAATTGCATTTTAAAATGGCCATAACTCCTTAAATATTGAGTTTTCGGCGTTTTTAGCTATTATTTGTGATCACTTTTTTAGACATGAATAATTGCATATTTAAAATGGCCATAACTCTTAAATATTGAGTTTTCGGCGTTTTTAGCTATTATTTGTGATCACCTTTTTAGACATGAATAATTGCATATTTTAAATGGCCATAACTCCTTAAATATTGAGTTTTCGGCGTTTTTAGCTATTTTGTGATCACTTTTTTAGCATGAATAATTGCATATTTTAAATGGCATAACTCCTTAAATATTGAGTTTTTTTTGTTTGCTATTATTTGTGATCACTTTTTAGCATGATAATTGCATATTTTAAAATGGCCATAACCCTTAAATATTGAGTTTTCGGCGTTTTTAGCTATTATTTGTGATCACTTTTTTAGCATGAATAATTGCATATTTTAAAATGCCATAACTCCTTAAATATTGAGTTTTCGGCGTTTTTAGCTATTATTTGTGATCACTTTTTTAGACATGAATAATGCATATTTTAAAATGGGCCATAACTCCTTAAATATTGAGTTTTCGGCGTTTTTAGCTATTATTTGTGATCACTTTTTTAGACATGAATAATTGCATATTTTAAATGGCCATAACTCCTTAAATATTGAGTTTTCGGCGTTTTTAGCTATTATTTGTGATCACTTTTTAGGCATGAATAATTGCATATTTTAAAATGGCCATAACTCCTTAAATATTGAGTTTTCGGCGTTTTTAGCTATTATTTGTGATCACTTTTTAGGCATGAATAATTGCATATTTTAAAATGGCCATAACTCCTTAAATATTGAGTTTTCGGCGTTTTAGCTATTATTGGGATCACTTTTTTAACATGAATAATTGCATATTAAAATGGCCACTCCTTAAATATTGAGTTTTCGGCGTTTTTAGCTATTATTGTGATCACTTTTTTAGACATGAATAATTGCATATTTAAAATGGCCATAACTCCTTAAATATTGAGTTTTCGGCGTTTTTAGCTATTATTTGTGATCACTTTTTAGGCATGAATATTGCATATTTTAAAATGGCCATAACTCCTTAAATATTGAGTTTTCGGCGTTTTTAGCTATTATTTGTGATCACTTTTTTAGGCATGAATAATTGCTATTTTAAAATGGCCATAACTCCTTAAATATTGAGTTTTCGGCTTTTTAGCTATTATTTGTGATCACTTTTTTAAGCATGAATAATTGCATATTTTAAATGGCCATAACTCCTTAAATATTGAGTTTTCGGCGTTTTTAGCTATTATTTGTGATCACTTTTTTAGGCATGAATAATTGCATATTTTAAAATGCCATAACTCCTTAAATATTGAGTTTTCGGCGTTTTTAGCTATTATTTTGAGATCACTTTTTAGCATGAATAATTGCATATTTTAAAATGGCCATAACTCCTTAAATATGAGTTTTTCGGCTTTTAGCTATTATTTGTGATCACTTTTTTAGCATGAATAATTGCATATTTTAAAATGGCCATAACTCCTTAAATATTGAGTTTTCGGCGTTTTTAGCTATTATTTGTGATCACTTTTTTAGACATGAATAATTGCATATTTTTAAAATGGCCATAACTCCTTAAATATTGAGTTTTCGGCGTTTTTAGCTATATTTGTGATCACTTTTTAGACATGAATAATTGCATATTTTAAAATGGCCATAACTCCTAAATATTGAGTTTTCGGCGTTTTTAGCTATTATTGTGATCACTTTTTTAGGCATGAATAATTGCATATTTTAAAATGGCCATAACTCCTTAAATATTGAGTTTTCGGCGTTTTTAGCTATTATTTGTGATCACTTTTTAGACATGATAATTGCATATTTTAAAATGGCCATAACTCCTTAAATATTGAGTTTTCGGCGTTTTTAGCTATTATTTGTGATCACTTTTTTAGACATGAATAATTGCATATTTTAAAATGGCCATAACTCCTTAAATATTGAGTTTTCGGCGTTTTTAGCTTTATTTGTGATCACTTTTTAGGCATGAATAATTGCATATTTTAAAATGGCCATACTCCTTAAATATTGAGTTTTCGGCGTTTTTAGCTATTATTTGTGATCACTTTTTTAGACATGAATAATTGCATATTTTAAAATGGCCATAACTCCTTAAATATTGAGTTTTCGGCGTTTTAGCTATTATTTGTGATCACTTTTTTAGGCATGAATAATTGCATATTTTAAAATGGCCATAACTCCTTAAATATTGAGTTTTCGGCGTTTTTAGCTATTATTTGTGATCACTTTTTAGGCATGAATAATTGCATATTTTAAAATGGCCATAACTCCTTAAATATTGAGTTTTCGGCGTTTTTAGCTATTATTTGTGATCACTTTTTAGGCATGAATAATTGCATATTTTAAAACTTTTTTAGACATGAATAATTGCATATTTTAAAATGGCCATAACTCCTTAAATATTGAGTTTTCGGCGTTTTAGCTATTATTTGTGATCACTTTTTAGGCATGAATATTGCATATTTAAAATGCCATAACTCCTTAAATATTGAGTTTTCGGCGTTTTAGCTATTTTTGTGATCACTTTTTTAGACATGATAATTGCATATTTTAAAATGGCCATAACTCCTTAAATATTGAGTTTTCGGCGTTTTTAGCTATTATTTGTGATCACTTTTTTAGACATGAATATTGCATATTTAAAATGGCCATAACTCCTTAAATATTGAGTTTTCGCGCGTTTTAGCTATTTTGTGATCACTTTTTTAGGCATGAATAATTGCATATTTTAAATGGCCATAACTCCTTAAATATTGAGTTTTCGGCGTTTTAGCTATTATTTGTGATCACTTTTTTAGACATGAATAATTGCATATTTTAAAATGGCCATAACTCCTTAATTAGTTTTTCGGCGTTTTTAGCTATTATTTGTGATCACTTTTTTAGGCATGAATAATTGCATATTTTAAAATGGCCATAACTCCTTAAATATTGAGTTTTCGGCGTTTTTTAGCTTTATTTGTGATCACTTTTTAGGCATGAATAATTGCATATTTTAAAATGGCCATAACTCCTTAAATATTGAGTTTTCGGCGTTTTTAGCTATTATTTGTGATCACTTTTTTAGGCATGAATAATTGCATATTTTAAAGGCCATAACTCCTTAAATATTGAGTTTTCGGCGTTTTTAGCTATTATTTGTGATCACTTTTTTAGGCATGAATAATTGCATATTTTAAATGGCCATAACTCCTTAAATATTGAGTTTTCGGCGTTTTTAAGCTATATTTGTGATCACTTTTTTAGACATGAATAATTGCATATTTTAAAATGGCCATAACTCCTTAAATATTGAGTTTTCGGCGTTTTAGCTATTATTTGTGATCACTTTTTTAGACATGAATAATTGCATATTTTAAAATGGCCATAACTCCTAAATATTGAGTTTTCGGCGTTTTTAGCTATTATTTGTGATCACTTTTTTAGGCATGAATAATTGCATATTTTAAAATGGCCATAACTCCTTAAATATTGAGTTTTCGGCGTTTTTAGCTATTATTTGTGATCACTTTTTAGACATGAATAATTGCATATTTTAAAATGGCCATAACTCCTTAAATATTGAGTTTTCGCGTTTTTTTAATTTAGCTATTATTGTGATCACTTTTTTAGACATGAATAATTGCATATTTTAAATGGCCATAACTCCTTAAATATTGAGTTTTCGGCGTTTTTAGCTATTATTTGTGATCACTTTTTAGCATGAATATTGCATATTTTAAAATGGCCATAACTCCTTAATATTGAGTTTTCGGCGTTTTAGCTATTATTTGTGTCACTTTTTTTAGGCATGAATAATTGCATATTTTAAAATGGCCATAACTCCTTAAATATTGAGTTTTCGGCGTTTTTAGCTATTTTTTGATCACTTTTTTTAGACATGAATAATTGCATATTTTAAAATGGCCATAACTCCTTAAATATTGAGTTTTCGGCGTTTTTAGCTATTATTTGTGATCACTTTTTTAGACATGAATAATTGCATATTTTAAAATGGCCATAACTCCTTAAATATTGAGTTTTCGGCGTTTTTAGCTATTATTTGTGATCACTTTTTTAGACATGAATAATTGCATATTTTAAAATGGCCATAACTCCTTAATATTGAGTTTTCGGCGTTTTTAGCTATTATTTGTGATCACTTTTTTAGACATGAATAATTGCATATTTTAAAATGGCCATAACTCCTTAATATTGAGTTTTCGGCGTTTTTAGCTATTATTTGTGATCACTTTTTTAGGCATGAATAATTGCATATTTTAAAATGGCCATAACTCCTTAAATATTGAGTTTTCGGCGTTTTTAGCTATTATTTGTGATCACTTTTTAGGCATGAATATTGCATATTTTAAAATGGCCATAACTCCTTAAATATTGAGTTTTCGGCGTTTTTAGCTATTATTTGTGATCACTTTTTTAGACATGAATAATTGCATATTTTAAAATGGCCATAACTCCTTAATATTGAGTTTTCGGCGTTTTTAGCTATTATTTGTGATCACTTTTTAGGCATGAATAATTGCATATTTTAAATGGCCATAACTCCTTAAATATTGAGTTTTCGGCGTTTTTAGCTATTATTGTGATCACTTTTTAGACATGAATAATGCATATTTTAAAATGGCCATAACTCCTTAAATATTGAGTTTTCGGCGTTTTTAGCTATTATTTGTGATCACTTTTTTAGGCATGAATAATTGCATATTTTAAAGTGGCCATAACTCCTTTAATATTGAGTTTTCGGCGTTTTTAGCTATATTTGTGATCACTTTTTAGACATGAATAATTGCATATTTTAAATGGCCATAACTCCTTAAATATTGAGTTTTCGGCGTTTTTAGCTATTATTTTGATCACTTTTTAGGCATGAATAATTGCATATTTTAAATGGCCATAACTCCTTAAATTTGAGTTTTCGGCGTTTTTAGCTATTATTTGTGATCACTTTTTTAGGCATGAATAATTGCATATTTAAAATGGCCATACTCCTTAAATTTGAGTTTTCGGCGTTTTTAGCTATTATTTGTGATCACTTTTTTAGGCATGAATAATTGCATTTTTAAAATGGCCATAACTCCTTAAATATTGAGTTTTCGGCGTTTTTAGCTATTATTTGTGATCACTTTTTTAGGCATGAATAATTGCATATTTTAAAATGGCCATACTCCTTAAATATTGAGTTTTCGGCGTTTTTAGCTATTATTTGTGATCACTTTTTTAGGCATGAATAATTGCATATTTTAAAATGGCCATAACTCCTTAAATATTGAGTTTTCGGCGTTTTTAGCTATTATTTGTGATCACTTTTTTAGGCATGAATAATTGCATATTTTAAATGGCCATAACTCCTTAAATATTGAGTTTTCGGCGTTTTTAGCTATTATTTGTGATCACTTTTTTAGGCATGAATAATTGCATATTTAAAATGGCCATAACTCCTTAAATATGAGTTTTCGGCGTTTTTAGCTATTATTTGTGATCACTTTTTAGGCATGAATAATTGCATATTTTAAAATGGCCATAACTCCTTAATATGATTTTTCGGCGTTTTTAGATATTATTTGTGATCACATTTTTAGGCAAATAATTGCATATTTAAAATGGCCATAACTCCTTAAATATTGAGTTTTCGGCGTTTTTAGCTATTATTTGTGATCTTTTTTAGACATGAATAATTGCATATTTAAAATGGCCATAACTCTCTTAAATTATTGAGTTTTCGGCGGTTTTAAGCTATGATTTTATTCACTTTTTTAGCATGAATAATTGCATTTTTTTAAATGCCATAACTCCTTATATTGAGTTTTCGGCGTTTTTAGCTATTATTTGTGATCACTTTTTTAGGCATGAATAATTGCATATTTTAAAATGGCCATAACTCCTAAATATTGAGTTTTCGGCGTTTTTAGCTATTATTTGTGATCACTTTTTTAGGCATGAATAATTGCATATTTTAAAATGGCCATAACTCCTTAAATATTGAGTTTTCGGCGTTTTTAGCTATTATTTGTGATCACTTTTTTAGGCATGAATAATTGCATATTTTAAAATGCCCATAAATCCTTAAATAGTGAGTTTTCGGCGTTTTTAGCTATATTTTTGATCACTTTTTTAGACATGAATAATTGCATATTTTAAAAGTGGCCATAACTCCTAAATATTGAGTTTTCGGCGTTTTTAGCTATTATTTGTGATCACTTTTTAGGCATGAATATTGCATATTTTAAAATGGCCAAAACTCCTTTAAACATATTGAGTTTTCGGGATTTTTAGCTATTATTTTGTTCACTTTTTTAGCATGAATAATTGCATATTTTAAAATGGCCATAACTCTTAAATATTGAGTTTTCGGCGTTTTTAGCTTTATTTGTGATCACTTTTTTAGGCATGAATAATTGCATATTAAAATGGCCATAACTCCTTAATATTGAGTTTTCGGCGTTTTTTAGCTATTATTTGTGATCACTTTTTTAGACATGAATAATTGCATATTTTAAAATGGCCATAACCCTTAATATTGAGTTTTCGGCGTTTTAGCTATTATTGTGATCACTTTTTTAGACATGAATAATTGCATACTTTAAAATCCCATAACTCCTTAAATTGAGTTTTCGGCGTTTTTAGCTATTATTTGTGATCACTTTTTTAGACATGAATAATTGCATATTTTAAAATGGCCATAACTCCTTAAATATTGAGTTTTTCGGCGTTTTAGCTATTATTTGTGATCACTTTTAGGCAGAATATTGCATATTTTAAATGGCCATAACTCCTTAAATATTGAGGGTTTCGGCGTTTTTAGCTATTATTGTGATCACTTTTTAGACATGAATAATTGCATATTTTAAAATGCCATAACTCCTTAAATATTGAGTTTCGGCGGTTTTAGCTATATTTGTGATCACTTTTTAGCATGAATAATTGCATATTTTAAAATGGCCATACTCCTTAAATATGGTTTTTCGGCGTTTTAGCTATAATTTGTGATCACTTTTTAGGCATGAATAATTGCATATTTTAAAATGGCCATAACTCCTTAAATATTGAGTTTTCGGCGTTTTTTAGCTATATTTGTGATCACTTTTTTAGGCATGAATAATTGCATATTTTAAAATGGCCATAACTCCTTAAATATTGAGTTTTCGGCGTTTTTAGCTATTATTTGTGATCACTTTTTAGGCATGAATAATTGCATATTTTAAAATGGCCATAACTCCTTAATATTGAGTTTCGGCGTTTTTAGCTATTATTTGTGATCACTTTTTTAGACATGAATATTGCATATTTTAAAATGGCCATAACTCCTTAAATATTGATTTTTCGGCGTTTTTAGCTATTATTTGTGATCACTTTTTTAGGCATGAATACTTGCATATTTAAAATGGCCATAACTCCTAAATATTTAGTTTTCGGCGTTTTAAGCTATTATTTGTGATCACTTTTTTTAGACATGATAATTGCATATTTTAAATGGCATAACTCCTTAAATTGTGAGTTTTCGGCGTTTTTAGCTATTATTTGTGATCACTTTTTTAAGCATGAATATTGCATATTTTAAAATGGCCATAACTCTTAAATATTGAGTTTTCGGGTTTTTAGCTATTATTTGTGATCACTTTTTAGACAGAATAATTGCATATTTTAAAATGGCCATAACTCCTTAAATATTGAGTTTTCGGCGTTTTTAGCTATTATTTGTGATCATTTTTTTAGGCATGAATAATTGCATATTTTAAAATGGCCATAACTCCTTAAATATTGAGTTTTCGGCGTTTTTAAGCTATTATTTTTGATCACTTTTTTAGGCATGAATAAATTGCATATTTTAAATGGCCATAACTCCTTAAATATTGAGTTTTCGGCGGTTTTAGCTATTATTGTGATCACCTTTTTTAGGCATGAATAATTGCATATTTAAAATGCCAAACTCCTTTCAATATTGAGTTTTCGGC